>NC_053132.1:8970327-9270327 GCF_010015445.1 Perca fluviatilis
AAACATCAGAATGAGGGACAATTAAGGCAAATAGAGCTAAAATAGAGCTTATATAAAGTAATTTCACTGTAATCCAACTCTTTACAAACTCGCAGAATAATACTGACATTCCACTTTTGATTTAATCAGTGCACCCCCCAAACTCAGTTATTTGTTTTTTACAGTAGCTGATGAAGAAGAAAAAAAAGAAAATAATTCAGACGTTGCAATGTGAAATAGACTGTGTTCCCTAAAGAAGCAGTCAGGCACTGTATGTACAGGTATACCTCTGTCTGATTCTTACTGTGATTAATGACAATTTGACTCTAAACAATAACAAAGTAACTCTGTTGTAAATGATTGCTATAAGTAATAGGAATGATAAATACATAGCACCATCTTTTGTTGAAAAAAAGAAATAGAAAAATACTGAAAATAAAAACACTGAAATTTGAAAATTCACAAAATAGAAAAGGACCAAATCTATAGTTCCTGGCTATGCTACATCCATGGATGTTACCACTTTTTTTGTAAAGCAAGACCATCAAAAAAATCTTCTTCCAACCCTTCTATTTCTATACATGCACTTTGGTTAATAGACTTAAAGAAACTTTTTTTTACTAATTGTTTGGCAAAACAAAAAAGGCAAAAAAACACAACAAAATAGCATCTAATTATTTCATCATTACAAACACTGAGGCACTTAATCAGCTGAAACAAAAGCTCATCTGCGTATCCATTGACAGAGCAACACAACAACTATGTACATATATGTAAAACGTGTTATAAATAGGTTTTAAACCATAGATACTATATACATCTTTTAACTGAGACAGTATTGGTTGTTTTTGTGTTGGTTTGCTTGTTGATTTTTGGTATTACCCCCCCCCCCCGCTGTTAAATGGGTGTGTTGGCCTGGTGGCTCCAGAGGCCATTGGTGCTCAGGCATCAAAACTTATACTTCAGAGTGGGATTGATGACACTTGCAGTTGGGCAGGGAGTTACTGGAAACACTGGGATGGAGTGATGGCTCATTCTCGCTTCCTCAAGATGACATAGATGAGTCCGCTGATCAGCGCCAAAGGGAAAGCCACCCACGCCAGGATGTAGGAGTAGCCGAAGTTGTCTGTCCCCGGCACCCACTGCGGACTCATCACCGTATAGATGATGGCTCCGCTCATCACAAACAAACCTGCAGGGAAGAAAAAATGAGCACTGAGTAATGCTGACCATCATCTTGTTCAATTATCAGATCATGTTTCTCTGCAGTATTGTGCTCTATGTCTTGTGTCCTGAGCTGAACCTTGTCTGGCAGAGGAGGCAAGCGGGTCAGTGTTTCCCAGAAGGCATCCCACCACACTACATCAGTGTTTCATGCTTATTGATATCCGAGCCAGCCCTCGCAAGCCCTTCCTGCTCTGCCCACCTCCCTGGTCCGACATGGTATGATGTGTTTGTTAGACCCCCGCACTGCCAGCCTTCCTGACATTTCAACTTGCGCGGCTGGCAGCGTGCCCAGTGTCATTTCTGTTTGGCTGAGTGGGCACCTGGGTGCCAGGCAATGCGCTGGCACAGTAATGAGAGCAAACCTGGGATGTTGGAAAGGGCTGCCAAGAGAGGACACAATGGGCTGGCAGTGGAGCCACTCTCTGGCCAAAGGGCATGAAGTACAATGGACAAGTGGAGCATTAAACCATTAGTAACTGGCTCAGGCTCTCTTAATTTAATTCTCTGCCACAGCAGATGCATCTGCTTTTGGTTTATCTGTGTAGGAGGATTGGTGTATTTTCAGACGTGTACAGTGTTACTGTACTAATCAGAGTAGTGCTGAAAAGATTAGTCATTTAGTTGATTGTCAAGTGGTTGTTTATGCAAAAATGCTGACTGATATTTACAACTTCTCAAATGGGAGATTGTGCTGCCTTTCTCTGTTTTGCATCATTGGGAATTGAATCCATTTTGGTTTTGGACTGTTGGTCGAACGAAACAAGTAATTTGAAGATGTCACCTTGTAATGTGGGATATAGTCATTTGTCACCACTTGATTTAATGGACTGTATGATCAGTCGATTAATAAATAGAGAAAATGTACCCCTAAATCCAATATAAATCCCTTTTTGTACGGTTTGTGTTGATGCTAGCCCAAAATCTACCTGTATAATGTCTATCTTATCTCGATGGATTTGTGAGGTAAGTGTCAAAGGGGGATTGAACTTACTGGCAAGGATCTGGAAGGTTCCAGTGAGGAAGAAGCGTCCGCCCTTCTGCAAAGTGAAGAGCTGGCAGAAGAAGAGGAACAGAGACAGGCAGCTGAAGATGATGGACAGGATCATGAGAGCCTGTACCGCCTGAATCCACTCTGCATGGGGGGAGGAGGGATAAGAAGGAGAGTGTTGTCAATAACTGACCCACAGTCATCATTATCCAAAGGCATCATTTATATATAACATTGACTTAATCAGCGCGTGAGAAAGGGAAGGGTAAGAAGAGACAACTACAAAAACAAATACCAAAGCATGCTGGTCGTGAAGCATCCTCTCACAGAGAATGTAATGTTATGAAATGTAATGTCTTCTGGGAATGTGTAATGGATCCACATTCATCCATAAAAATGAAACCTAGGTATCTTGTTCCTAAAAGCTCTGTGCGCCCCTCACAGCAGGACCTATGACTAAATGTACCACATCGATCGTTAATGTTAGTCCTCCAAGGCCAGGATGCTAGAAGTCCATTAACCCATTAGACACCTGTATTGACAGGGAAGACCATCTGTCTGTGCTATCTATTGAAGAGTGTGTTTGTGTCTGTGCTTCATTCGTGCCACCACGCCAGGAATCCCAAGATTTCCAAGCGGGGTCCATTTCTTGTTTGGGGGTTATCCATTGCTATCTCCCTGGCCTCTCGAGTGTCCTAAGTGCTCATTTGTTCCCTTTCTCAAGGTCCAAGTAGGATCGCCTCAATCTGCTTGTGCATTAGCGGCCGCTGCATAATGCCGCCTACGCATGATCAGTGGTAAAACTGCGAAGTAGGGTGCAGAGCAGAGAGGCAAAGCGCAGCGCATGAATGTTTGGGAATTGAAAGGTCAGCGGCAACTAAGTCAAAGTTGAAATACTTTGAACTTTAAGTGCAGTGCACAGGGGCAATTCAGAGCAGTGCGGCACCAAGGGTAGCGCTGCCCCTAGATGGCCCACACCGCTCTCCCCGTAGGAAAACAATGGAACAGCTAGTGCAGAGCAGTTATACTGCGGATCATGTGTAGGCGGCTTAATTCCTATCAGAGAATCGGCAAATATTTCCAGACAAGCCTATAAAAATTGGGATTTTATAATGGCTCCATTTGTATGCATCCCACTGCTGTACTCTGACATTTAAATCTCTGATGCAATTCCTTCAACATTCTCAAGCATCTGTGGTTTATTGATTCTCTTGCATAATGTAAATCAAAGGCTTGTTGTGGTTTAATGGGGGAATAGGCATGATGCATAATTTATTACCGCTTGTGCAACACAAAGGATGATTAAGTAATTAGACAGCTTACTTTGTGTGGTGGTATGACTTAGAATAACCACATTTTAACACTGTAGGCTTAAATGGCAAACACTGCATCGCTGTGTATTTATTACTTTCCTGTCTGTGGAAATTTACAAAGAATCATGCCGTTTTCCTAGAGAAGCCCTGACATATCTCTGTTATAGATTTAAAGGGAAACAGTACCTTGGGTATTTGCACAGGGTTACCAGGATGGAGTCAGGTTACCTACATTAACAGTGCTACAGTATGCTCATTGGCTCGGGGGATGAGATATGGGAGGAAACATGACACGCTGCAAATCTCCATCCACAAAATGCAGCCAGCACAATAATACCACACCAGAGCAACAATTAGATTCCATTATAATGATCATTTTCTCAGATGTTACATAATACTGTGTAAGAATACTGTGAGAAATGGGTGAAATGTTCCATCCCT
Source organism: Perca fluviatilis (assembly GCF_010015445.1). Classification (NCBI taxonomy): domain Eukaryota; kingdom Metazoa; phylum Chordata; class Actinopteri; order Perciformes; family Percidae; genus Perca; species Perca fluviatilis. The sequence goes on from NC_053132.1 coordinate 8,974,276, forward strand.
GCTCTATGAATAGTGGTCACCTATAAATACCGACAATGCATCACTGCTTTCTGATAAACACACATCTTGTCCTCCTTCCTTCCTTCCTTCACTGACCAGTAGTAGGAAACCGTGACATGGGGCATTTCCTAGCGTGAGGCGCGGTTCAGGGGTTTACAATATCACTGATAAGCAAGTATGACTCATATTCAAAAACGTACTTGAATGCCTTGGTTTATTATCGAGGTATTGCAATGCAGAAACGTACGCAAGCATTCCAATGTAATACCAAACAGGAAACTAACTGTTGATGTTTTCTGCCTTTTATTCTGAGGTCCTACACCCCACTGTGCTGCAGAGTAGTGCACAACAACAAACTGCTGTAGTATTTATTTCACTATGTTTATGTATTGTAGGCCTATGTGGGAGCAGAAGACATTCTTCCCCTACAGCTAATTTTAGAACGAGTAAATTCTATTAAGTAATTTTCCTGGCAGTAAGGAAGTGATATTTAACTCAAGTTCAGCATGTGATAACTGTGACATGAGTATTTCTCACCAGGGTGTCATCAAAACCAAATGGAGCCAATATTTTTGTAACCAAGGCAACGACAAGGGAAAACTCACAATTACGCTAAAAAATAACTATGATGACCATGATTACGATTCAATTCAGAAGGAACTTGATTGCTCAGCAAAGCTTCGGAAAGCTCTACTGAACGCAGGCTTGGCCCCCACGTGAGAAAAGTCCGCTATCTTCCATCTCCCAAAGCCAAAGCACAGAGCGGGGCACGCGCCTTCTTAACTAAACACTGTGCGTCAGTGCGCTAATGAAAGCAAGTCAAAATAACTGGCTGCTCCATGAAGCTGTACCTGGCACAGTATGCAGGCACTGCTGCCCTGACAAAACACACACCGGCTGAGCATGGCTCATTCTAGACAAATGACATCACCCAGATGCAGCCAGCAGCTCCTGCACCACTGTGACAGCACATTTAGTAGCAAAACATACAGCCGCCCAACAGTGATCTCACATGAAGTTGCTTAGTTATTCCTTTTAGGTCAGTGGAAATGTTATTAGGTAGGGGTCATCAAAACTAGTGGAATCTATAAACCCGTCTTTATCTTATCTAATTCAAACATGAGGTGGCTGGCTGGCTGGCTGGCTGACTGTAAATAAATAAGTCTAATGCTGCAGCTGCTGCCTTAAATTGTCCCAATGATCCCTGCAAACTAACACTGGACACTATGATCTGACACTGGGCGTGACCCACCATCAGCATGCTATGTTCTGCATGAGGTAGTCCAAGGTCTCCCTGCTTTCAAACATACCATCACAGGCACGCACACACACACACAGATCTAAAACTTTAAATACTCTCTGCAGCCCCACCCTGATCCTCCACAACTCCCAAAACTCCTGTCACTATGGACTCCCAACACGGGACCTGAATATGGACATCACACCACGACTATTTATACAGTGGCAGCCTATCAGCTAGCACTTCAACACAGCACTGCCACATTCTCTGCCCTAGATGGCACCAGAGTCCCAGAGGAGCCGTGACACACCCACAACATCAACATGGTAAATGTTGGATTTCAGCAAGTCATTTTCCAGAGTTCAAGTCCCCCATTAATATCACTTTGGAAGGTTTAAACTGGTTCCATTGCTAACAAGCTTTTAAGTTTAGTCCATTTTGCTCAAAGTAAACCTGAAGTGTGATTCATTAGATCTGGAGATGTATCACAGCAGAGCAATGATTGGAATGTGATCGAAGTATTAGCCAATGTTTTGTAAATAAATAGTTATCTTAAAGTAAAAGTGTAGGTATGAGTCTGACCTCCACTTGATCCTGGATTACAGTGGTATCCTCCAACGGCAGTAGTGCAGTTTAGCCAGAGGTCTGAGGTGCCAGTTTCACCTGTCGTCCATACCTGGTGTCAACAACATACAACTTGGTCAGGTATGTGTTTAGAGCAGCACAAATTCATCATCAGAAAACAAGTTTCACTGGCAAATTCAAATTCCTAAACCACAACTATGCAGTGTATCTCTAATAATGGAGACAAAAAAAGTATTATATTTATTTCTATAAGATGCCGGTTACCTTCAACAGTGAGTTTTAGTCCATTTATATTTAATTCTTAATACTTCATCTGAACAAATAAGAAAACATGACAGTTTTACTCACGCTGACAATTGTTGACACAAACAGGAGAACAAGACCAGCAACGTGCAGGAGGATGATTCCCAGTAGCAGGAGCAGCATCTTTTCAGGCGATCTGGGCAGTAATGAGAAGAAGAGAGTCTCTGTCAATGTGTGTGTGTGTGTGTGTGTGTGTGTGTGTGTGTGTGTGTGTGTGTGTGTGTGTGTGTGTGTGTGTGTGTGTGTGTGTGTGTGTGTGTGTGTGTGTGCGCGCGCGCGTGCGTGCGTCAGTCAGATTGGGACATGGGTGTGTCGCTGCAGCACATTCAACACAGACAGCAATTAGGGAAACGTTAACGGATGGCAGGATTCCCATTTATTCCCAGCATGTATAATCCCATTTAAGAGAAAGTCATTGTTAATCTACGAATTACATTTACATTTGATCAGCAAATTTGGCGACAGGATTAAACTCTAAAGCTGAGGACGCAGGGACCACATTTCTTGTTTTTATTTATTCTAACATTCAAATGTGCTTGAAAAGCTTAAGTCTTTTCAAATTGCATCAAACATTCTGCTCTTTTAAAATGGCTTTAAATTGCCGACTTGTGTCATCTTCAACATGGAAGCAATTTGAGTAATGAGCGTTGATCTCTACAGGATCTTTAAAAAGCAGTATAAGAACCACTTAAAAGGTTAGCAAAGTTCAATTCCGTTTAAAGTAAGTGTATTTATCGAATACAATCATTTCTTAGCGACCAAATGAGCTATTTTGTGTGATGATAGTACAGTCCTCCTGTTTGTGCGCGCAATGGAGTAGTGGGTATCCCAGCGAAAAGCGCGTTTACTTCTTTAATCCGCCAGGACCAACTCTGAGCGCAGCTGAATATAAGGAAGTTTAGAAGAGACCAAAGTCCACTTACTTAGAGCGGTAAGCTTGTATTTCCACACAAAAAGAGGTTCAGGCTCACAAGAAGCAAAAGCAAGTTTTTCCAAAAGAGTCCAACAGCGGTAGTCCCTCAGTTCTAAAAGTCGCTCTCAGACTAGATTGATGCCAGCGCTGACGTTCTGTTATAAAGTGTCTCATTATGGAAGAACAACGCCCTGCGTGCGTCGCTGCGTCATGGAGTGACCCTCTGGTCCACAGCCAGGCTTCCCAATATAGATGCGCCATGCGTAATAGCGCGTGGGTTGCCTTAGTTACTAACTTGCTGTATGTGTAGTGACCTGAATGATCATTGTTTGGCTGTCGTGGTAACTAAAATCAGCTATCTGCTTTCCAGGTTTTTTTCTTCTTCTCTCTGACCGTTTCCAGCTTTTATTGCTGTTATTACAAATTACACTGCACTTTGGAAATTCACATTGTTGTTGTTGCTCAGTTAATATAGAATATGCATATTTGCATATATATATATAGCAGAATTATACACAACATAAATTTTTTTCAAATGGTATTTTTTTTAATTATTATATAGAGTAGATATTCCAGTGGAATATTTGAAAAAAAATGGCATACATATTTATAACTTAATTACGTAATCAGCCTTTAAGATAATTTGCTGTAGCAAAACATCTTTGTCAAGGCTTCCATGAATTTGATTGCATTTATGTCTATAAATATAGCAGAGTAAAAGAAAGGGATTTTGGAGATATTTCCCTGTAAACTCAGCTTTTCCGTTGCCTTGGCAATTAAACATTGTTGTAGTGTGGTGTAGTGGGGGCTCTTTTCCCTCTGGTAGTCATGTAGTCAGCCTCGTGACTCACAGTGTGTGTGAAAGTGTGGATGTGTATGCCCGGCGCACCGCCACTGAGAGATAGCATCTGGGGCTCTCCTCTGTTTGACATGACTCATTTGCAGTGGGAGTGAGATGGCGTTCCACCCTGAACAAGGACTGCAGCCCCTGTTGTTAATGTGTAAATATACATAAAAGTATGTGCAGAGGTTAGTATGGGTGTAGCACTGAATGGAATTCCAGGAAATATATTCAGGGAGCATAGGGAGCGGTCAAAAGTGTAAATATTTAAAAGTATGAATCGACTTTCTTATCTCATCCTCCCTCTGGATCTTCTTCATCACAGAGTAAATAGATACAAGATTAGCCAAAGTCTGATGTCAGTAATGGACTGATTCTTAAGTTGTGCATGTTACAGCCACCATTTCTAAATACATTACATTATGATTTCCATGGGTTTCTGATAACACTGAACAATCCTTCACTTCTGCAAAATGTCAACAACTGATTTCACACCCTGCACTGAAAAGTTTTAGCTTCTTCGATGGGCAAATCATATGAGACGTATGTTTTCTTCGCATCAGCTGGCTGGTAGAGGAGCTTAGAGCTGTCTGAACTTTGATAGCCCCTGTCAACATCCACTCTATTCTTCACCATTTAGCTCACACTCCCTAGATGCCTCTGCATGTGTTTCACACACTCACATGAAAACAGAGGCCTTTCTGCTGGGCTCATGTCCACACAAACATGAAAGGGACAGTTACTAGACCAGATCGTAGCCATGAAGTGCTGCTCTGAGTAAGAGCTTTGCTGCTGCTCACTGATCAAAGTATGTGACATTCTTGGTCAGAAGCTGCATAGAAGTATCTCTTTGTCTGATATGATTGTTCTGTTGTTTGTAGCTATTATTTGTATTTGTGTAACTCTGGTTATGTTGAATCGTCAGGTCTTAACTCTGATCATATGAGCGGTGATCTGGTCAACAGTAAAGGTATACAGTGACTTGTAGATGAGAATTCTTGTTAAAAGTGTGGCGTAGCTGTGCAAGCGCTCCCCATCCCTTATATGTCAATGTTTGTAAAAGACTGACAATCAGTGGGCTGAGTGGACATGGGAGTGTTAACTTTACTCCATTTGTAAAGCCAGGGTTGGATCCAAACTCTCTGGGGAGAGCCACATAACAAACATTCAGGTGGAGATACTGAATAATGTTACATCTGGAACGCCGTCTAACATTTCACCGCCGTCATTAAAATGCTACGACTTATCTTCGCGTTAGCGCGGCAAACGTGAGAGTGCATACCTAAACCATAGATAGGACCTTTGCCAGGGGGCATGAATCTGGAGACGTGATTGAGTTTCAGTAACTCCATCCACATACCAATACAGAGAAGAGTGTTAAAGCAGATGTGGCGATCATAAGTGATGTTTTTGTTTTTTACCAAATTAATTCCACAAGATCTGTAAAACAAAGCAGCATTAGAAATACTGTAGCAAAAAGACCAAAGATTGGCCCTTGTCCTTGACTCAATTCGATTCCATTCTTGCTGATTTTAAAATAATGTGACAGGCTGCCTTCTTTCACTTGATTGGATTATGTGCAATTTCCCTTATATTGGCTCAAATCACAATCCATTAGCTGTGATGAATAAAAAGCTCATACTCACAGCAGATATTATTCAGCTCAGCTTTGATTCAGTGGATCCAGCTGATTCTCCTTGCAGGTTAGAGGGAAGGCCTATCTGCGTCACTGTTTAATCGGGCCTTTCTGCCTTGTGTGTGTCAGATTGTGACGGCTGTCGGTCAAAGGTGGGTCAGTCCTCGTGTCCTTTCATCAGCATGTGAAGTGCCGCTGTCTGTCGGACCACTGAGTTGCAGTAGTTTAATAGCTCCCCTCCTACTGCAGCCGTGTCTGAGTCGGACTGCCCCTCTCTCAAGACACATCTTCTGGCACCAATCTACCTAACTGTTTACTCAACTCACACATACAGTACTTGCATGCACATATGTGATAGTTATAAAGCACAAGACAGAAATCACATGATGCCAGTAACTACATTTATAATACAAAGAACACAAAAGAGGGCAAACAAATAGGGGATACAGACGGGCTGAAAGAGAGATGAGAGGTAAATACAGTCTGTCTGTTTGTGTGTCTATAAGTTTTGAGCTACTCACAACCCTTGTCTTGTCATCACATTTTAATCAGATGAGACACAGAGTGATGGCAACAAAGGAGTAAACTGAGCCCTATCTCTTAAAAAACACTAAATACACAACAGATTGGCTTTGATGTGAGTGCAGACTGTGCCTGTGGGTCGAGTTAACAAGATAATTATTAAATGTAGCCAGTGAAAAAGTGAAGGGTTTCTAAAATCATACCGAAGTTGTCATGTCATTGCTATAAAATATATGTTAATAAATCAGTTACTTAATTCTATGCCTAAAATCTCACTATTTGTGGAAATGTTCAAGATTGCGTCATTTAATTGCTCATTTTGAAGTGAAGCTCATCAGCAAACTCGGGCATTAAAATGTGTGTCATTCTGACTTTACTGCAATCACACAGTCATGATTCACACATTATCCTGTGACATTCAATTAGTAAATGGTGAAAGATGTGGCTGGAGTAGAAGCATGACAGGAAGGTCACCAGCCATGAAAATGTAAGAAAATGGAAATTTTTGACCAGTTCCGTTTTTGATTGTGCTGTGATTCTTCCCTTGGATCCAGACGAAGAAATAAAAAAAATCTATTAAATGTGGCTTTAAGCCGGACCACAGTGCATAACTCTGTCATCCTCACCCCACTATGATTCAGCAGGAAAGACTGCAGTACTGTAGCTTGACTTCTGTGTCGCTCTATTATCCACCCACTCCTCTTTCTATGGAGAATGTGAAGAATTGGACTCACAGATCAGTGTTATGGATTGTTCCAGAATTCTACTCCATTGCACAAATGACCCAGAAGACCATTCTACATTCTACATTGTACTGTACTGTATGCATCAGTCCTCGTGGCTGACCTCTGAACTTTGGTTAGCAGTTAGGCTTCTCTGGCTTATCTTGACTCCCTGATTGGAGACACAGTTATGTGCAGAATGCTGGGGGAAATAATGTTGATCACATAAAAGTTTAGGGAGGCAAAGATTTCTCACGTGAGCAGGTTATCAGCAGACTCAACCACAGAGCCACTGTATGTGAGGTTGGCAGTTGGGATGGAAAACCACATAGAATATAAAATGTCTTATCAGTCTGTGTCCAGCTTCCTCTCTCTAGTTTTTAACAGTTAGTGGGCCGATTACTCAACAGAATACCGCTTAGTTTCTTTTTCTTGTTTCATCCTAGCATACAGTAATAGACAGCCCAACGATGGAGCGGCCAAACAGCCTCTAGAGAAAACTCAGAGCTTTGGCAAAGATCCAAAAGCGGCAGGAAGAGCTGGTTCCCATGAATGTTTAGTGTTCAGTCCAAACTGAGCTCTCCAGCTGTTTGAGATGAAGTGATGAATGTTTTATATAATTTAGCGAGAGGGATTTAAACTAGATATTTCAGTAAAAGCCATTTTTAGGTAATTTGGATTCCACCCAATTCTGATCCAGACACGTTTTCCCAGAATAATTTGTTGCTTACATACAGTATCATCCCCATTCAATTTACATAACATTGTAATTGAGTATCTCTTAATGTAGTGTTGGTCATGCAGTTTTACAGTTTTCTACATATGTAGTATTTGGTGTATTTCATGTTTTCAAGTTTCTTTTTTGTAGTTGAAGCTGGATTAGAGGTTTTAAGTATGAACTGCTTTGGAGAAGATTCAATTTAATTATACCTGGTTACTGACTCAGGGTATTAGACAAAGATCCTAAATTGAGTACTAGATGCTTTTTAGCCTCTTGTTGATGTAGCCTAGATGGACATTTATTGTAACAATGTGCTTGAAATTCACCACTCTCAACCCGTTTCCAGCAGCACCAGGAAGTCATTTTGTTTTTTGCAAAGAAACCTCAGGTTAACCTACTGTATGCTACCTGCTCAACACTTTAGGTGTTGGTGGAGACCAAAACAGAGGTAAAATGCAAGCAAATGTTGCACTTACATTCGTCAGTTGGCCAGAAATATGACGCCTATAGGATGATAATGTTGCTCTGTTTCTACTTGATGTGTATGTAGGCTATTTTGTTAAAACATCATTTCAAAATGGGATAATATGTCAGGGCTGTGTGTCTGTTTTGGAGATTTTCCATCTAGTGGCCAACATTATAACTAATCAACAATAATATAATTAAGTAACCAACAGATTAGCATTTGTTTCTCAATTAAGAAACACTACATTGGCATACTTTGAGTAAAGCAAATATTCTCCATGACGTCCAATCACTTTTCTCCTTCAGTGATGCACACTCAGGCCAAGTCTGTAATTACAGTACAGAGTAAGAAACACTCGGTTGAGGACACCAGTCTCAAGTGATCTGCGATCAGCTCTTTAGTATGGTATGGTGGTATGTAAGAAACATAAAATAACACGGGGCAAAGGGCATCTATAACAAGAACGGGGTGTTAAGAATAAACCGCTAATATGTTTGGACTGCGGTGAGAATTCCAGAGTACATTCCCCATATGCGGGGTTGTTAGAGGAGGTCAAATAAGAAGGACTATTTGTGTTCCATCCAAACACAGACTTGTACCCTCAATGAGACCGAAATGGGTTAATTCCACTTAAGTGAACTGACTCTATGGGTACCTCCATTATATGTATTTCTGAGCGGGATTTGGAAGGGGAAAGCAAAGGGGACAGATAAGGGGGATAGAAAACCCTCAACTCTGTGCTATCTGTCAGTATGTTTAATCACAAGGTGATGAGAGCAGAGAGTTTTTTGATCTAAGCTAGACAACAGGGGGCCTGTCTTTGCAATACTAGGGCTCAGGAATGTGCCCGGGCACAGGAGTGGGACTACACATACACTCACATTAAACACACACTGCATGTAGGAAACCATGGCAGAGACCTGCTGCCATTGACTTGCTGCTGAAGGTTTTTAATCAAACACAATGCTGTTTGCACAGCAGAGAGAGTTCACTGTGACAACACAGTTGTAAAAGTGAAGTTGTAAGTTGCACGCATGTATACTAAGTGGTTCATCTCTATTATCACTCCCTCCCTCCGGTTAGGAATCTGTATAATGAAACTACTCTATTTACACGAGAGATGACGTCATGCTTTTACTTGAAGCCACTGAAAGGCTTTAGGTGGAACCAGATTTCATGACAGATTTGAGCAAAAGCTCAGACGCCAGGTTGCGTCTCTTATCTGTGATTACAATGCCAGTCCAGCTGGCGTCTGTCTCCAACCTCCGTTCATTTTGTTAACTGACACTCACTCAAACTGAGACATATTTTGGTATATAGTTTTCCCGCTGGTGCTACAAGATAGCACGGATATGAAACAGAAATTGAATGCACAGGATTCATCAAAGAATTAGAAATCACAAAATACAACAAGTATGCCTTGTCATGTGATCTCTGCTTTGCTCTGATAGTGGTGATCAATTTAACGACGTGGTGACTACTCTACAGACAACATTAAACTCAAACAGTATTGTTGATTCGAGCAAAGTTTACATTCCTCAGTGAAGCCAAAGGTTACTTCAGTAGTAGTCTTGCATTGCCAGACCTTCCTCCGCTGCAAAATAGCCTCGGGAAGGAACTTGTTTTGGTGGAACATGTGTACGTTCAAAAGTTGTTTTAGTCGTGCAACAGAAAACTCCGATTGGACAGATAGTCTAGCTAGCTGTCTGGATTTACCCTGCAGAGATCTGAGGAGCAGTCAACCAAAATTCCAACACAAAGAAAGCGGAAGGGAAAGGGCATCTGGCCGAAAAGAGAGCCATCGGAGCAATCCCGGAAGTGGAACGACGTGGATATAGACTACTTCAGTAGTGGAAGGTTTGGGTCTGAAGTGTGATAATGTTTATGTGTGTTCAGAGATGGTTTAGGCTCTGAAAGGTGTAGGCTGAATAAACAAAATTAAATGAAACACTCCACATCTTTAAATGTGCGGGACCAAGCCGGGGTTAACTCATGATGGCACCAAGGAACGGAGGGGTGGAGACGAATGGTGAAGGAAAGAGGCCAATGAGAAGTGAGTTGTATGGGGCTCAAGTCCTACAGTATACGATGGGTGTGGGGTTTCATACATGTCTGCACAGCTCCTCCTATGGGTGAGGCGATGAGTAATGGGTCATTAAAGAAGGATGGTAAAAACACAAAGGTCCTTCAAAATCCATTTGTCTGTGTGCATCAAACTAATCTGGGGGCTCCCTTAAGGTGACATTCAGGTCATTTTACGCTGACAGATCTGGAGTGAGCCTTCAGAGATGTGTGTGTTTGTCTTCGTCTTGAGGCGGCTGTGTTGCACAAGATAATCCCGGCTATTTGTAGAATACGGTCACGTGTGCTACCAGGACTACTGTTTGTGCTCCAATGGGCCATGGCCTGTCGCCAACGTACTGTAAAGACAGACCCTTGGTTTTGATAAATAGTCACACCACACCATATTACCACTGTACACGGTGTTAAAGCAAATATTCCATTATAAATTAAGGGTGTAGAAGAAGTGCAGAAATCAAGTGAAAGTGTATGATAGATGTCATTTCTGTGAATGCTGTCACAGAATATATTGTTTATTCATAGCTATGACAATGCTCCCCTTTGACTGTTGAGGTACCTCTTCTTGTAAAAATTAAGAAATCTACAGTAGTTGTGAGGGTTGTACATGCAGTGATTAGTTTTGATGATTAACAAGGCATTAATCTGTAATTTTCAAGTCTATACCCATTAGTTTCCAGTATTTTGAAAGCCTAAAGACTTGTAGCATGCAGTAAATTGACCATGCAAAATTAAAGCATTTAGGAGACATTGAGTAGTGCCTGATTAATCACAATGGCAGTTGATTCTTTAAAGACATCACAACATTTTAAGTCTTTTTTTAATTCATCTTATAAATGCATTACAGGTACAATACTCAAAAATTAAGATAATGTATTGTCTATAATCAGATTTTGACATCAGTGCCTGTAAAGTTCAGTAATTTAGTTCACATTCAAATCATCTACAACACCCTCTAAATCACTCCAAAACTATTAAAACCGTAACAATAACCAATTATATTGGTCCTCCAAAGACTCCTAAGATCTTATTTAGGTGTAGCCCACCAGACGGGGCATGCTGGGAAAGGTCTTGCGCATGCTCATGCACTTTTCCTGGTCCAGGAAGAGTGAGTTGGCCTTGATGGACAGGTCGTGTTCCAGGGTCACTTTGGTTTTAACCAGAGTCTGCAGAGTATTCTCAGCCTCCATCAGCCTCTCCTGGAGCTTATACATTGTGTCCTCGATCTCTCTCACCTCACTCACAAGTCTAAATGAGGAAGGATAAAGAGAAGCAGCTAACTGTTAAAATTGTAGGAGAGAGAAAGCGGTGAAGGAAACCTTTTCAGCCCCAGGAAATATGATTAAGTGACACTTATTATAGTGACAGTGGATAAAAATGAAAGGGGGAGAGAGATGGGGGACGACACGCAGCAAAGGGCCGTAAGTTGGATTTGAATCTGGGCCGCTGCAGGACTCAGCCTACATGGGGCGAACGCTCTCACCGGGTGAGCTGGAGGCCGCCCCGTAGAATGATTTCTTGATATAATACTGTTGTAGTTTAAGAAATATTGTAGTCAGAGATAGGCTAAAACACCATCAAATGTATCTTGACACAAAAGACACATTTATATACATTATGTCGCAGTAATTTAGTTCCGCTTCGTCACTGATCATCTCATGAATGAAGCTTAAAAGCGCTAAAAGGGAAAAATACAAAAAGTACAATATATTGAACTCTTTAAGCGTTTGACAAATTGTGAAAGTGCATTGCATCCACTTACTATTTGTTAAAAATGTTTTAATGTCCAATTAGTTTAGGTAGATTGTAGTTAAGCAATGAGAAACTAAGTGCCAAAATAAGTACAATTACATTAACGTTATTATCATTAATCATTGTGCGACAAGCGACAACCTTTTTTTTATGAAAAAGCGATTGAATGCATTTCTGTTAGAAAATTCTGGTCATTTTGGATTCTAATTGTGTGGATAATCATGTTGACTAGCAAGCAAAAAGGCACCACCAATAGTGTATCCCCAGTTTTACCACACCATCAACACACTCAAATTGCCCACTGGCGAAGCAATACTATTTGCAGAGCTACAGTACCTGTGGTGTGGGTTGTCCCTGCAGAGCTCTACGTTGGGCCTGCGGGTCCTCTCCTCCAGCCTAGTTTGGGCCACTTTCAGCGGGCACTCTTTGTCTCTGATGGCCTTCTTGAGAGACTCAATCAGCATCTCGGTCTGGAAGATCTCCTGCAGAGTCTGTGTGATGACACAAATAAAATGACAGAAAAAACTATTGATTGTTAAATCATGGTAGTAACCGCTGAGTGTCTCATTCATGAAAATAGCAGGTCAGGTGGTGTAGAGGGTGTTAATTAGTGTAAAGGAGGAACTCAATGATGGAAGCAGAGAACAAGTAAACACTGTACACTGTGAGGTTTGAATCAGCTGAGCACAGTGCTGCACAGTGGCCTGCTTTGTCCAAACCCATTTGATGTAATTTAATCACTACTTCTCCTTGCAAACAGTGACTGAGGTTTATTAAGGACTGTGTGTCTCACATCACAGCTGCTGTCAGTTTTCCAACCCATCCAACAGCTGATGTGCATTCAAAGTTTAACCCCAGCAATTAACCAAAGAACATTGGGATCTAGTGTGACTATGGCAATTAAGGGGCATTTATTACCATTCCTGTTTTTTGAGGAATATTTTACAGTAAACATGCAAATAATCTACAGACAAGATACATTTCCCCTACAGACCATGTGGCAGTCAATAAATTATTACCTTATCTTATATTCTGCATTTTGTGCAAATTTCTTGCAGACGGTGCTGAATATAGCACATGATCTATTCCTAATAAGTGGCAAATTTAGTAACCCACTGATGGAAGAGAGTGAAAGATTTTTTTCTTAAATCAGAGCCATGTGATACGATTGCCTCTGTAAAGCCACTTTTTTCATAATCCAGGCGGTTTACTTTTAATTTTGATTTAAATGAAACACTAGAAGGCAGGGCTCTGATAAATAATTAAATAAAATGAAACATAGATTCTGATTCATCACATCGTGCAACCAAGATATAAGTTCTTGATAGACAAACATAACAATGCTGTATTGTCTTTTATGAATTGAGGCCATTTAGAAAAGGTAACGACCTTAGCCAGGTGTGTCTGCAGACTGTTCTTAGCATCAGCGATTTCTGATATGCGGTTTGTGAAGGCTACGTTGGCATTGTTGAACTGGTTCCACATTTCGTTGGACGTGGTGTTTAGCAGGATCTCTATCTCGTCCCTGAGCTTGTGGGAGGCAGCTCGTTCGCTCTGGGAGTGCAGGATGTTATCGTCTGTGAACTTGGACCACGAGTCCGGCAGAGAGAGTCTGACAAAAAGAACAACATACATTTCTTGGCAGTTGATCCTCTCACTGTCTTTGAACATGCTGTATATGGAGAAGGCTTGGGCAAGTGTCAGGTACTTTCCAGCAATGCTAGCAGTGTGGCTCTAGGAAGGCAATATTGGTCTGTTGGTTGGTCCATGACTTTGGTCCAGACTGAAATATCTCAACAACTAGTAGATGTATTGCCATTACATTTTGAACAGACATTCACTGTCCCCAGAGGAGGAATCTTACTGACTTCGGTGATCCCCTGACATTTCCTCTACTGCCAGCATGAGGTTGACATTTGAGTGTTTGACTGTTTTGACTATTGGATATATTGCTCTGAAATTACCCAGACATTCATGTCCCTATCAGGATGAATTGTAATCACTTTGCTGATCTCATGACTTTTCATCTAGCACCAACATGCTAACATGCTAATGTAAAATTGTAAACATTATAAACAATGTACCTGCCCAACATCAGCATGTTAGCATTGTCATTGTGAGCATGTTAGCACTCTGATGTTAGCAATAGGCTCAAAGCCCCACTGTGTCTAAGTACGGCCTCAATGAGCTGCTGGCATGGCTGCAGACTCATTAGGATATGTTTGAACCTTGTTTGAGAACAAAATAGGGCAGCAGCCAATTTTACTTTCAGAGACTGTCAAAGGCTTCTCTGTGATTGACAATTTAACGGAACAGCCCAGTCTGGTATTCCAAGCCGGGTTTAAACAAACATGAGAAATTGTTAGCAGCTGTTTTTGAAGTGATGAAACAGAACAATTAATATTTGATCACATTAACCTATACTCACGAGGGGTCTAGTCTTTCAATCCCTCTGTAGTAGCCGATACCGTCAGATGTGTTCCTTAGATGATGACACCTGTCATCTATCCTCTGAGCTGTCACTTTGTCACTCATGTCTCTTTCCAATTCGTGCTGGGCTGCTCGGTTTGACCTAAGGGAGCGATAAATCAAGCGCATGTCAAATGATAAATCAAATGCATGTTAAATTTCCCTGTTTGGGAAATTATCATTAAATAGAATCCTGCCTTTAGTAATATTTTGTAAAAAAAATTCAGACTCACGCCAGCTGAGCAATGGCTCTGTCCAGATGTCGCCTCATCCTTTCCTGACATGACTTTATGACTTCCACTTCCTTGTTGCAAAGCAGGTAAATAAAATATCCTTATTTCTTTTCCAAAGTTGCTTTTAGAAGTCACACACATACTGACAACGCTACTTTAATGTTACCTTAATGAGGTCTTTCTCTACATCGTCGTGTACCAGATCAATGGACATTCGCTTCTCTCTGTGGTACAAACACTCTTGAGACACCTGTTGACAAAGTGATCGTGACTAAAATAAGTTGAGATGGTTGTATAACGAGTATAATTAAAATTCACTCAATATGCAGCATTTTCTTCATTGTGACATTTGAATAGGTGAGCAGGTATGTCATATAAGTACAGTATATGTATATGCATACTATATAGTGCAATGTATCAGCTTCATTCTCCAGTTTCAGTTAGCTGGAGAAGTCTCTAAGAAAGCCTCCTGCCATATGATCTTAGCCTGGCAAAATGTCTGTCATTAGATCTCCACCCAGGTCAAGTTGACTCACTGGGTGAGACAAATGTGGTTCTTTACCAGGACACTGAGATGACCAAATTAAGAGTTTGACCCAGCAAAAGCACTGCTGCATTTGTAAGTGGCGTAAAAGACCAGACACTGTTGCTACAACTAAACCAGGAACCCTAGTCAAAACTGTTTTTACCACAGATGCTGCGTCACACCCTGGGACATGATATGTTAATATGAGTGCAATAAACAAAGGCCTGAGGCAAATGCAAATTGTCCTTGCAGAAATGTCAATATTTCCTGCAAAATGTTCCAATGACAAAACAATAACACAAATCAGACATTACTTACCAGAGAGGATAAATTCAAGGTAACACACACAATCATGTATTCCTTGCATCCTCACCTGAAGGGGCCCCTCAGTCTCTGCCAAGGCTCTCTCCAGCCTCCTCTTGACTTCAGTGAGAGCTGATATCTCTGTCACCATGTTGTCAATCTCATGGCTCAGCTCAGACCTCCAGAAGACAACGTCATTGAGCCGCTCGCCAATGTTCTTGCTGGTGTTCTCCTGGGTTCGTCTGGTCAGCTGCTCCTTATCCTGCATCAGCCTCATGGTGTCTCTCCTCAGTCTCTCTGCGCTCTTCCGGGACGACTCGGACTCCCTGTAGTTGCTTATGTTGGACTTGTACCAGTCGTCAGGAGTGTAGCGGGTGGACAGAGCTGTCCTGTTGGATGGGTAGAACATGGTCTTGGCTCGAACCAGATCTAAATTCTCTCGCTGAATAGAAGAGGGGGTTGGGACAGTGCTGCTCTTGTAATAGCTGTTGGTCCTCCACAGGTTGGCACTGGGATTCATGGCCAAGGCAGGCTGGGTGTTGCGATAGCTGGATGCCATGGTGGAGATGGCAGGGAGGAAGTGGCTGGTTTTTGGCCGAGCATATGTGGCTGTTAGAGTGGATCCAATCATCTCCATTTTTGACTCCCCCTAGGGTGCGCCTGGTTTTCACAAAAGGTATTTACATCAGCTTCAATGTTTAGGCTTGTGAATTGTCTTTACATTTAAATGCAGATATAATGTTAAACGTTGATAGATCCAAGACATTTAGATAAATGATCAGATGTGAAATACATGCTATAACTCCATTTGTATCATTAAAGTCAATAGGGAAAAGAATCAACAATTAAATGACAAAAAACTGAAAATGAAATGGCTTACCAAGATGAACAAATGGATACTCAGTCTCGATGCAGTCTGGCTTCCTCTCAGCTGTGCTTACCTGGAAATGAGATCAAGAACGCACTAAAGGAACTGACATGCATAATAGATAGAGAAGTTTGCAAGTCATTCATTCAGCCAGCCAATGGTGCACAGTCCTGGGCTGCAGGAGCTGGCCTGTCCAAGATTTCTGTTGTCACAGAAGCAGTTGCCATAGGTTACTAAAACACTGTGCCTGGGATTTTCAGATTAATGGTGCACATGTGCCTTTACAGTACTTTGTTCAAGTAAATATACTGGAGAAAAAAAATTCACTACAGTGTAGATAACATTTGTATGTTTGTAATTTTTCTTTTCTTATTTGTTTTTTTTATTCTCTGTGTGGCTGCGTATTGGCTCACTGCAACTTGAAATAACAACAAATCCTTGGCAATATAATCTCACATAGCTTCTGCGAATTTGTGTATGTGACTACCTTGACTGATGCTGCTCTGCAAATTGTTCTTGCCTTCTTCTTAATTTAGTAATTAACTTGGCAAGTTCACATTTCATACACGTCATCTCCCTTCAAATTTGGTGAGCAATCTGAGCTTTGTCTTCAAAGCAGAGGAGTTCAGTTGGTTGCCAGGCAATATAAGATAGCTCACCGTCACCCTGAGAAGCTAGCTGTCTGTATAGATTACAGTTACCTGTTTAATGATTCATGCCACAGGAAGAGTCCACACGAACCCCTGTAGCACAGAATACTAATCTGTGTTGTGTTACCTACCATTGGACATGAGGATCATTTACACTAATCTGTTCTGAAGGGGCAGGGCTGGACAGAAGATAGCCTGGTTTCCACTACAGAGTCAAGCAAAGCTGTACTCAGCTGGTCTATGTTCATCACAGAATTCTGACCAAACAACATATACACATATTAGTGCTTTGCGTATTGCCAACACAGTTTGCCATATACCCTACACGTTTAAATTAATTGGTGCTTACATGTTCATTATATAGGGTTGTCATCATGCCTGGTAAACATTGTCATGCCTGACTTTGCTGTGCTTTCCTTAAGAAAGGTGAGGAGAGGTGTGGAGAAATGACCAAAATGGCCAGCTACGAACAATTCATTTTTAATTTGAACAACAGACCGGAGGTATTTTGGAAAATATGGGGCCCCTACATGAATGCGATATTGCATACCGGTACTTAATGGGGGAGAATTTGACTAAATGATTTCAATGTACAAGTCACTGCTAAGACGTTTGAGAGATGACTGGTATTGTATGAGATTGGTAGAATACTCATCATTTGTGCTACTGGTGTGATGATATGTGTAAGGTATGGAGAAGAGTTGGTCCAATGTTTACCCTGTGTATGTATATTTCTTATTTCATTTGTTGTTATCTCTCTCGTTTTTTGCTTGGAGAGAGAGGTCACTATTGTTCTTGTTTCAAAAAAGGCAAAAATGTGAATGACAAGAAATAAAGGTGAGGAGAGCTTTTCAATTAGCCGTACATACTGTATATACCAGTAAAGATTTTCCTAGCCAATTCCTTTCAATAAGGAAATCCGCATTTGTTGACCACGTATGTGGTATTGACAGACATAGTTTAAACGTTTGCTTTATAGATGGAAAATCACAACTACTAGTTTTTTTCATAATGATATAGCATATATATTTATATAGCAGAATTTATAATATAGGCTGTGTTTACACCATTTAATGTCATAAATTGGTGTTAGTCTTCCTGATGCTCATTTCTGTTCGAAATAGAGCCCAAATGATCTTAGATATTTGAGCAGAAATTACGTAAATTGTGGTCTGTATCGATGCTATTGCTATTATAATCCTGCCAATGTATTGGTCGAGCTCCAGTTCTAAATGTAACTATACAGTATCTGTTCTATACACTTGTAACTGCATACCGTGGAATCTCAAACTCACTAATGATGGCTATGTGATTGGCTTGCAGGTTTATTTTTCTTGCCCTGAAACCTCCTCTGTGACCAGTATTTAAAAAAGGCAGGGCTTCAAAGAGGCCACTCTGCGCACTATTTTGCACCTCGTGGTCAGGCTACTATTGTCATAAAAATTGAGGTTTAGATTTAGAATGGAATGACATGTCATTGCTCCACCCCTGCGGCCTTAGCATCACTTTACATGGCTAGGTTGAAGAAGGCCACCCCACACGCCTGTGCCGCCCTGACCTCAGCCACTATAAATACGCTCCAGAAAAACATGAAAAGCCAGCCCTCGTATGAAATTCCTCCCCTGGATGAAGCTTCGAGTGTCCACCGGAAAAGTGCTTTCCAGCCAATCTCCTGACTGGCCGCAGAGCGTGAAGGAAATGTTAGAGCAGCCTATATATACTCAGGTCTTGAGGCCCATGAGAGTATGTTGTGAATTACTGCATAGTGGAAATGTCTGAGGGAGCAAGCATGCTGTCTACTCCACTTAGAGCACAGTGACACTGAACTGAATGCTGTAATACCCTCAGGAATGAAAACACAAAAACAGCTTTTTAATTAAATGTTGGCCAGTTGGTTCAGTATCTAAGAAATTATTCCATATCCGTATGTGGTATGGTATCGTAGCTACTTAGCAGTTAAACCGTATAGTTTGGCGATGAAAATTGACCATAATTTCTATAATTTATGTCGTGGTTTGGCGGAGGTGTTTGGCCCTTGGATGTTTCTCATTTTGGCTTGGAGGAGACATGCGGTGAATGCTCACATTTAGACGGTGTGGACAAAATAAATGATACACTCAACTCCTGTAGGCGCTCTCAGGTGACAGCACACAGGGTCTTGGATTTCATCGATCGTTAGGTAAGAAAGGACTTTGGACTTTTCTCTTTCTCAGATATGTACACGTTAATCTTCATGTCCTTTCTTTACATAAATACTGGACGACACAAACTGTCCCAGGCATGTACATATGTGTCTCCAAAACCACAGATCACTTTTAATCAGGTAGCAGAGCTCTCTCCAAATATGCCGATTGTCAATGAGTGCAGACATAAAGCAAGTCGTTCGGCTTTATGACACCAAACCCCTCAGTATCAATCAATCTATCAATCCATCAACAGACATTACAGAGACTGCCAAATATAAACACAAGCAGTCTGCGCTCATAAGCTACTAGGCAGCATCCTGCAACCCACCACCAAAACAACATCTGGTTTGTTAGCTGTAACATTAACATCACAACACAGGAGTTACTGTTTGTTCTCACTGATGAAGAAGCATGTAACCTCGTCAACAATTCTGTCATTTCTTGCTATATAAAGTAACACACACACACACACACACACACACACACACACACACACACACACACACACACACACACACACACACACACACACACACACACACTTCCTAAGGCCTTGACACATTCTTCCTTTTCACCATTGACCTTCAGCTTATCAGGTAAGAATAGACAAGAAGAGGAGGTCAGAAGTGTTCTCTAAACATTCACACCCTGTGAAAACAAGCCCTTGTCTGTTCCGTCTCCAGCCCCTGGTGTTTTCACTTCTTCAACCCCCCCCTCCCACCCATCCACCACTTTCTATGTCAACCTGGCACGCTTCCTGCTCAATCCAGCACCCTGGTCACACCACAGCTTCCCTTTTTAAAATCAGTAGTTACACCGTGCTTTGCTTGCTCTTCTAACTGCACAGTTCAATGGGTAAGCCAGACATGCAGCTTTTTTCTCTCTCTGGCCGAGTATACAGGCCACTGCAATGGCTTCAGTTTCCTCTCATGAATTTTGGATGGAGCAGTCTGTGAGGAGGGTGGCCACACCTGGAGAGGAACACAGGAGAGGAAATCAACCATTAAATCTGAAGGCAGTATTAGAAATCCCCCACTGCAGTAATGGCGCATCCAGATGGGAAAATCACAGGAGCCTCCTGGGCTCATCCCGGGTCATCACCAGCCATTTGAGACCGAGCTGGTGTGTGGTCTGACTGTTTACTCTTAAAGCCATGATCCACCTCTCCTCATTATGCATCTATCCTTTTCCTCTAGGATTTCTTTCAGCTGTTGGAAAGGCTTAGCGTTAGGGTAAACAAGTTTGCCGGTCCCGGGCTGCCCCAACTTACCGCCAGATCAGCAAACTTTCTGTTGCTGCAGTCACACAAGTTAGACCCAACGCTGGAGCAGAAATGCAATGAACGCAGAGACAAAAGTGGGACAATTCAATTATATTAGCCAGTTAAGCAACACTCTTCAAAAGGGCTCCAACTGAATTAGCTGTGTCAGTGTTAATGATTATGATGTCATTTTCAGGCCTGCTCAAATGAAAAACCTGACATTGGTGTGGGTTTCCAGTAGATTTGATTCTGTAATCATGTGATGGTAGCTGTTGGTTGCATTACTTTTCTTTTCTCCGTACCATTAGAGAAATAAGGCTTTTGTATGTAAAAATATCACTTGCTGTATCCTTTAGGTAGTGTACTGTGTACAGTTGTTAGTAATGTCTATCAAAAATATACATGTTGCATAGCAATAAGAACCCATTAAAATGCTTGCATGCATTGTGCATGTTTGTGTGGGGTTGCATGGTAACTACTGTGTTTGCAGTTTTATGTGTACAAGTTTAGTGGAGAAGCCTCTGAGGCACTCTATGGGCTCTATTATATTACCTACACAAAGGAGGAAAATGGATACTGTATTAGATACTTAGACAGGGGAAGTAGAGACAGACAGGCAGGCAGCAAATGATGCATGTATAGCTTTGTATATGTTATCTGGTCCTAAGGGATTATCTGTGAACCAGCATTGAAGAGGACATTTTTCATGCACAAAAACACACTGATTTATTTCTTCTTAATTTTGTTTCTCATATTACTAGCAGTCAACCTCTTCTCAGACCTTGTTTGAAATCTCTCATGCTAACATTAAGCGTAATGGATGGTGGGCTTTTAGTGGTTCATAGATGTTACAGAATGAATTCCACATCTTGCCACCAAAGTGTTTCCAAAGTGCACAGATAATGATTCTGTTTCTTCCTATGACCTCACGCCACACACTTCCAGACACAGCTAAACATCCAAAGCTGCTTTTGATTGTGACTCTTTGAAAGACTAAGTTGACAGGAAGTTTTTTTCCCTCAGGATTTGTCTCGGTGAAAGGCATCTACATCCTCTACAACAAAGTAGTGAAGAAAATGAAATGCAGCAGATACAGAGGTGTGTGGCTGATGTGGCAGCCGGCAGTCACATGGTGGTGCAGGGGTGGGCAACGACGTGTCTGACAGGACAGGCGAAGGGTGCATGGACTCTGGCCACCCCCCCATTTTGTGATCAAGGCTCCCAGTCGCAAACTTCCAGAGTGGGACGAGGGGTTATGAATGTAGGGCTTTGTCCAGTCCGTGGTCATCACATTCCACTGGAGCCACTCTGTGGTGCGCAGCAGAGCGGAGGAGAGGGCAGGCCAGGGCAGGAGAGGACAGGAGAGGAAACACTGACCAGAATCTCTGCATGTCATGCAACATGAATATCATACCAAAGATACATGTGGTTTGGTGCCATTTATGTAAAAGAAGTAATCCTTTTTTGAGCTTATTGTGAATTGCATACGTTTTTTGATCCTCTCTCTGTGCAACTACTTCAGCTCAAACCACTCATGAAGCCAACCTTTGGGATCTCTTTGCTTAAAACCGCCAGAATGTATCCATGTTTTGCAAGACCGCACCTCTACTGGTCAGCCACACATAGTGGGAACTTCTCTTTGTCCTTAATGTTTTAATCTCTGACTGGGTCTCCACCAGTGATGGAAGGTATAAGTCATTGGGATTGGTGGAGTGCTTACTACTTACAGAGAAATCCCCCTGGCTGCAGCGTATCTGTACTGGACAGAACAGCCAAATTATTGCTTTCCATTACCTCCTCTATTGATGTGACTGTGTCCTCTCCATATTGGATTTGTCTGTGTTGCCTCCCAAGGACCTTGGAAAATCCTCATTTTGATGCTTTGTTACAAGTTCTACACATCATGAGGTTTTTAAAGAGGTTCAAGTATCTATAAATTGTGTTAATGTGCTTTGAGATTACAACTGCCTTGGTGCTTGTAATTCCAGCTATTTTAGGCCAAACGTTTATAAAGGAGAGAGAGGTCTAATGTTTCTGTGCTGACTCAGGAGTTGAATTATTCACCCTGGGCGTGTGTATTTCTCTCACACACAGACCTCCAACCCAAATTAGGGAAAATGCAGCTTGTGCTTGTCATCAAGGCAAGACAGGAAGGAAAAACGAATGATATAAACTACAGATGGTTGCACAGTGACTCATGATCATGCAAGTAATGGAGGAATATCAGGAGCCTTAATCACGGGGAAAGGACCCTGCATTCCTCATGTTGGTGCTACTTAGGAGTGAGGGTGTGAAATGAGGCATGTTCAACATGTGGCCAGCTGATGTGCGAACCACATCAAGCATCAGAGCCCAAAAGACAAATAAAGGAAGGAAGGAAGGAAATGAGGAAGTTAGCATCTGTGTCTTAATTTCTGTGTTTCCTTTTATTTTTTTCCCTGCACACTGTCTATCCCCTCTTTCCATATTCCTCCTCATCATTCCCTTTAATCACTTGTTAAATGTTCCATTTGCCTCAGTTCTCTCTGTACCCTTTTTATAGCCGGTCGTAGTCTATGTCCTCCCACACAAAGAGGTATCTGTCAGTGTTGATGGGAGACTGTGCACAGCTGGACCTTGGCAGCATGGGAACAAGGGTTGGAACTGGGACTGGGGCTTCTGAGTCCACATGGACTCTGTGACTGAGGCCATTTCTGCCACACGATTAACAGCCTTCCAAACACACCGTTGTCTCCAAAAGGAGAGGCTTGCCACAAATAAAAGTGAAGGCAGAACAGCTCTCCTGTTGTTCTTTGGCATGAATGTCCTACTAAAGTTTTTGCTGATGTCCTTTGGTTGTAGTTTGGTTAGAAATAAGAAGCATGGTAGAATTTTGCCCTTTTGTTTGTGGTTTTTTATGTTACTTCTTTGAGAAATGATTATGATGATTATTACATGAACACCCATAATAAAGTCTATTTTCTGATTAGATAAGAAAAAGATGCTCCAGACTTAGTTTGACTCGATCTTGTGTGCTGTATAGTGACACAAGGTATGCGGTGCACATACATTCAACATATACACAGCTGCGGCTGCAGCATTCCCTGGTTGTGCGCACTGCCAAAGGTCAGAGTGCATCGAGTGAGATATCAAATGGATCCAAAGGCATGTTTTTATGTTAGGCCTTCAGAGAGACGCACCCCGCTGCAATGTAACCCTGCTGCCCTTTAGCGTCTTCTAATCAGGCTTAGAAGGTATATAGTTATAATTTACATTTTTCTATTTTGGTGTATTTCTTTGCAAGTATTCTTCACAGCGTGTGAAAAATTGAGATTCAGCCCCAAAGTGACCTCTGTAACAAGTGTAAGAATGGCTGGTTTGTGGTCTCTTCAGTCTGAGTGCATTGTAGTGTCATTGTCCATTGTAGTTGTGTTTTGTGTAAATATACAATTACCACGAATATATACACTTGACCACGAAACAAATTTTTGCATAAAACATAACTGAATGCTCTCAAATTTGCGCACACACATCCTGTCTGAATTCTTCTCTAATGGCTCACTCTGGCCAAACAAAAGGCCAAGGAAGATTCAGATTTATTGCCACAAGGCGGAGAAAGGCATTTATAACCATGGCTTTTTTGTTCAGAGGCATTTTCCAACCCATGCACCCCCCATCTCCCTCTGAAATGCCAAAGGCATCTGGTTGACAGTTCCTCACACGCTTTCAAATTGTTCCCCTTTTCCCAAATTTGGACTCAAGTAGAATGGGGCTATTGTTTAGCGGGCTTGAGAGAAATTCATTTATCTTTCCTAGCATCTTAACCTTCTCATAGATGGACGCAGTGGAAACTTCATCTTGCTTAACAATTTTGCCTTTTACACCTCCTGGGCCGCAGGATGTAAGATGTGTTTATCAGAATCAAACTGTGGGTCACTGGTATGACATTCATTCAGTCGAGATGACGAGATATCATAAATAGAGTAGGCATGTGACAATTATGACCACATGGTTCCTGTTTTGGGCCCTGCACAGAGAGCCGAGCTGTAAAAATGTCTTAGCGGTATTTCAAGGCAACTTCTGCAGCCTTTGTTAAATCCCCAACCCTGAGTATAATATTGGCCCTCATCAAAGTCCATTTTATGATTATGTTTTAGTACGCGTGTATGTACTGTACCATGTCCGGTGTATCCGCCACGTGAGGGATGCCATGAGCTGTAAATTAGCCCTTGCATGGCTCTGGTGGATCTGCGGCCGCTATACGCCCTCATCTTGTGTGTGGAAAGGACAGGCTGCAGCAGCTGGGAATGCACATTGACCTCAGTGGGAGAAGCCAAGGACAGCAAAAGTGAGGTTAAAAGAAAGATCAGACCAGAAGTCGGTGTCGAGAGGTAAAGCAGGCCTGACCCTAAAACCAAACATGGAGGGGGAAAGCCGCAATACTGATCACATAAGTTTTTCGAATTTCAAACTATTTCAATTGTGATTAAATTTGCCACAGCCTACGCAAGAACTCATTTTATCTTGAGTTCCTCATCTTTAAGACTTATGTAGGAACAAGTGTAAGATCATCTCTGTAGTAAACCAACAAAAAAATAACTAACTAGCCTTGCGCCAGAGCTAAACTGTCAAGAATTTGCAATATCCAAACATTAGCTCTAGTAAACACTATTTCAGATCCTTCTTTCTCTCTGTGAGTGATTCTGTGTGTAACACAAGCCGCTGTGGTGAACTCTCAGTTGTTTAACACAGTTTTTTCCATGCAGCGTTTGGAGCGACCACCCAAGGCCTCTGACCACACTGCTCGTTGCTCCCAACCAGAGCGGGAAGCGGAGGAAGACCTTCAATGTGTTACCGCCTCGCTCCTCTCTCTCCTAATTTACCCAGCAAAGGCATTACATGCCCACATAGTTGATCCTGGCTGCTGAGGACAGTAGGGCACAGCTGCACTCGGGGCTGGATTTCACCCTCCTCACTGTGGAAAACCTCTTCCCACTCTCCCCTGGACAGCTGCAGTCGACCAACCATAGGCACACCAGTGTTGATGTTTACATTTATTCGGTGGCTGTGTAAACTCAGTATGGAGTATGGGAGGGTCCTCACTTAGAGAGCAGTCACACCCTGACAGTTTCATGCATTCATCTGTCTGTTTGACTGGATTTATGGCCACTGATACACCAACAAAAAACAGCAACAAACAAATGTCATTCAGCTTTTTACAGTATTTAGCATTGTATTATTTATGATTTGTGCTCTCTCATTTATCTTTTATCCAAACAGAGGTAAAACAACAGTTTGGATTGGGCCAGATTCATGATCAGAACAGATATATTGCTTTTATGTATTTGACTCCAGATTGCCACCCAGAAATGTTTTGGATGATAATGATGTAGTTTAAACAAGTGGAACTAGAAGTGCACTCAGACCTCTGCTAGGGCCATGCAGAGGTATACAGTACCACAGCCCAAGCACCCAATGCAACTCAAAACCGAGGGGGCATCCACTCAGGGCTACCAGGAGCATATTGCACAGAAAGAAATTATATAGATTCTAATGATATCAGTGTGAACAGAACTGCATTTCGTTTTCTTTTTACTTGTACTCTGCACAATGACAATAAAGTTGAATCTAATCTAATCTAAAACTGAAACACAAGTGCAAAAATAGAAGTCTTAAAATAGAACTTAAAAATGCCTGTAGAAGGGTAAAATCTGACACTGTCTAGGGGCAACGATTGAAAATGCTTGATCGCCCTTGGATTTTAATTGAAGCATGGAATGGAGGGCAGTAATTGGTCAGTAGATCTGAGGTATCTGTAGGTGGAGTAAGAGCTGAGGAAATGGCATTATGCACAGGGCAACAAGAACACAAAAATTGCTCTAACATTTTCTTGACTGGTGCATACTGTGTGCATAAAGACTTCTTTAGTATGATCTGTGCAAACAGCATCCATTAGGTGCAAGAATGTCAATGACAAAAAGCTATTTTTTGACTGGTAAGATGAAGAATACATGTTAATTTTATTTGTGGCAGGCAAACAGTTGTGATTACTATTCCTGTATCACAGATGCATAGACACACACACTACAGTAGACTGCGCACAACCCGACAGTGTATCTGAATGGTCTGAGAGCTCAGCTGTCCTTGTGTGAACCGGATCTGTGAAACAAAACTGCAATTGTAATTACAAGCGTCTGCACAGGAAATAAATCACATTGTCTTCTCTTGTCCTTAGAAGGTCTGCAGACGAGGAACTGTTGCGTAAGTGTTTGCGTGTGTTATGTGTAGTTTATTAGCCATGACTCGCTGCTATCTTGGCCCCTGTCCACCAAAGCAGCCCAGTGCCCCCTGTCTGCTAAGGCAAACAAAGAGCTGCTATGTGTCACATACACAGTTTAACTGCCTCACCAATCCAAACCCCCACTATGCTTTTATCTGCCAGTGCTGAGCAGAGAAAATGATGTGCCCACCTGGCACTCGCCCACCTTGCAAATTATTATCATACCACCATCCTACTGCGACTGCTATTGTGTTTTGAAGTCTGCACAATCGACGAACTGCAAATCAGTTTCAATTCACAGTCATTTCAATGTATACACATGGTCATCACAGTTCAATGAAGCGGCTACAGTATGATGTAATATAACATCACTCCCCCTTCCCGCTATCCCCCCTGTCTGCAAAGGAGAATCCTGTTGGAGTGACTGCTATGAGCATTAGGGGTGAGAAGAAGCTTTTTTTGGAAAATGCTCTCTGGAGGGAGGAAGAAGGGCAATCGTCTGGCTGGAGAGGGATAATGAACATGTGGATTTAGAAAGGGAAAGGGGAGAAGTGGAAGGCAGGGGTGAAAATACTGAGAGATGATAAGAACAGGAAGGAATATGAGGCAGGTGGAGAGGTCTGACAAACAATAACGGTGACAGTAAAAATAGGTCGAAGACTGACAATCATACACATAGGAGGATGCAAGTAGCAAATTGTCAACATGAGTGAACGCCAAATTTCCGATGCGAGGGCTCGAGTCACTGTCAGTGCACTCGATCCTGTCAAAGGCGCTCCCTGTTGCCCCCTGTATTTCATATGTGGGAATGAGTGGAACACTGTTCCCTTTGTCTGCTGCCCTCTTGTAGCTTTTGGACTATTTCAGACACAAACTGTAGGCGATGCTATAAGGCACACGGCAAGGGTGATGGCTCACCCCTGACAAGTTGCTGCTGAGAAAAATGACTGCTTTTGTCGTCTGTACTCTTGGCACCAGGCATTATGTAAGGAGTTAAAGGAAGACAAACATATAGAGCAGAGGACATAAACGGGAGGTATTGGGAGAAGGAGAGCTCAAAAAAAAGGGAAAGAATGGGAAAATGGAAGAGGGGGGGCACAAGAGGGAAGATGGAAAACGATGTAAAAACAAACAAAAAGCTTGGATACCTGGTCTATCATTAAAGTCGTAATGAGGAGCAGACAGGACAGCAGCTTGCCCCTGTCAGGGAATGATATTTTCCTACAAACACAAACATTGTTTTAGAGTCCTCAGTAGGTAGACACATGATTGCAAGAAACGTTGATGAATGCAATTAAATTCTCTCTCAGTTCCCTAATCAGAATGGGGTGATGTATCTCTACTAAATCCCCATGAACTTAAGCTCCCATCCTGCTCCTGACTGGGATCAAGATAAAAGATTTTTGTTTTCAAGATTATTTTTGCTTTTAAGGGTGCATCATGCCGCATAAAGGAGCTGCACCTAATCTCATGATCTCTTTGAAGAGTTATAGCTATATTAAGAATACAAATGCATTACTGTAAGTCATGACATGCATGGCCTATTTATTCTGGCCTTGCTGTTGCTGTTAAAGACATGTTTAAAAGTAGGAGGAAAAAAAGCAGAATGAAAAGGACAAATTCAAAGTTTGCCTCTTAAAATCTCATTTCCTGACTCTAAAGCCCAGTCTTGCAAATTCCTCAACTGTGCAAATAAAACAAAAGAAAGGAAGTCACGAGGCTTCCTGGGCTTCACTGTATCGACTCACATACTGTACACTTTTTCCTTACACATGTACAGTTATATATAAATATTGTGTTTCCTGAATCACAATTGAAACTACAGTTCAGCTTTAGGCATTTAGCCAAAGCATAATTGGATTACTTCACTGTTTAAGGGGTGTATTACAACTTGCCTTTAGGTTGTTGAAAATGTAAATTCATACTCGTGCTTACTTTTGTAGGTTGAGGGATAACAACAGTTACATTTCTAAGTCAAATGATTGCTTCGTAGAGGGCATTTTGTGATATCAGCAGACATTTTATTGTTATGAGGTAGATGATTTGTAAAGTCAGAGATCTGGAAGCCTATTTCGATTGAGATTAAATTGAGATTTGGCCTTAAAAAACCCACAAGGACTTAAACCTTCCTTACAGACAGACTGCTGCTCAGACAATGACAAGTCCATAACTTTCCACTTTGCACTTTTTGATGATGTGTTAGAAGACAAAAATGAAGTACAGTGGATGTTTTTATTTGAAACCGCAGATGGAGGAATGGAAACTTTGCATAGCGGGCGGATTGCAGCCAAATAAGTGAACAAGAGAGAGGGCAGTTATTTTCTGGACATGCTAAAGCGGAAGGTGCTGCCCCTGTGACCATAATGTCAGTCAACATGGCGGAAAACACCCAGTCACTGTAAATGTCAACAACTGACCATTTCCTGTAAAAACTTAATATTGACAACTGTTGATTTGAACAGAATGACGGATTTCTGCGAACAATACGTGAGACCTGTGATATCATCGGCTCTTTTGCGTCCAATGTTGCTAGCGTTAGGAATGCTGCTGGCCTTTATTGGTGCCAGTTCTGGTAACACCCAAAGCATCTAAAGCATGCCAGCCTGGGTGGGCTTGCCATTTATAAATACACCCCTCTAAACGTGTCCGAAATTCACTGTGGTTTTTACAGCCACAAGGTTCACCGCTCAAATAAGATGAAGAGGAGGCCTATTTACATTCATCATGTGCTTGTATGTGCATGTGACCGGGCAACCAGTCAACAAGATATCGGACAGGTCGCTGCTACAGTAAGAGTCGTCATAATTCACCCTCTCTGGTTGTGTATTTTAGAGCCGATGAAAAGCTATCCTGGTTTTATGCAAATATGCTTCACATGCAAACACATAATTCAGCTCCAGTAGAGGATGTGTTTATGCAGTCATAGGTCACATTTACACCTTAGCTAGGACAACTCAATCCATTTAAAGGAATGGTTAAGATTTCTTTCAAGTTTATTTTAACACATGCCGTATGTACGTTAAAAGAGTTGTTGGCCACTGTAGTTATTCCTCCTGTTCATTCTGGCTGTGAAGTTAAACCTTCCTAGCGCCACTACACTGTGAAAGATGGGGGGACAAAATCTACAGTCAGCAGTCTGAGTTATCTGAGTTATCTTTGTAAGAAATGTTCTCTTTTTGTGTCTCCATCCATTTTCATTTATTAGCTTAGTTTAATGATCAATAGGTCCATAGGACATGCAATAGGTCAAGCTGATAGTGAATTTTTTTGAGCGGCCTCTGCTGGACCACAAAGACAATTCACCTCTGTTATGCTCTAAATTTAGAATTTGAACAGGTCATTCCACGTTTGAAACAAAAGTGACTTCTAGAGACAGACATCTGTTGGGAATTGCAATGTTGGGACTGTATGGAGGCTTCTTTGTCAAGGCAGAGACCGAAGTTATTACTATGAATCTAAAAATACAAAATAAAAAGACACAATTCACTTAATTTTAATAAACCCAAGAAGGCTGTTCCCAGGGTATCATAATACCCGTTATTTGCTTCAGACTGCCTCTAAATCTCTGAAAATTAATCAGCTGCATTTTAATGCACAGAAGGGCCAGTTTTCCTATAAATTTTTGTTTTAAATTTTATTTATGAATACAAATGCGGTGCATGGTAAATATGCGGGGTCTGAATCAACATGGAGAAGGGCATACCATAAATACTCTAGGGTTATAAGTTAGAGCTCAACAAGTTTCACTGAACTCCTCTAAAATAGCTGCTCTGTTTCTAAGCCAAGGCATCGGTGGCCTTCTGACCTGAAGCAATGCTGGGAATGTGCAGAGGTGTAGATTTAAGACTTCTGAGTACAGTTTGTCTGAGCAACACCTCTGTCAGATTTGTTGAGTAATGCATACTTGACATAAGGTAGATTGCAGCCTGTGTGTGTGTGTGTGTGTGTGTGTGTGTGTGTGTGTGTGTGTGTGTGTGTGTGTGTGTGTGTGTGTGTGTGTGTGTGTGTGTGTGTGTGTGTGTGTGTGTGTGTGTTTTGGAGTAGTAAACTGCAGAGTGAAAAATGTGCAGTGTCAGGCTGTTTTCTGCAACACTGGCACACTCTTTACATCTGACAGTTCTGTGATGAAGTCGGACATTTTTAGAAGCATGGAGGCAAACAGCAAGACAGAAGGTGAATTTCTGCCATTTGTCTTACGGCAACTGAGGTTGTCAGCTCAACAGTCATGCAAACCAAAAGATCATGCTTGGTTTGCCTCTTTTCCTGAGATGGTTCTTCTAGTGTTTATAGGAACAAAAAAGCTCATAAGAGAAATTGTTTTCAGATGTATTTGGTTTTTGAATTTTTGAGTTGGAGCATGCATGCAATGCCCATGTAAATAAACCCTTTACCTAAAGTGGAGGTGTGGGATTCCACTGTGTGTGGTCCTCGTGCAAACGTCCTTGCACGCTTGACAAAAAAGTTCCTGGAAATGGGACGGATTGAGGTTGATGGAATTCCTCTGTGGTTTAACAAGCTTCTGTATCACTCCTTATTTTTACCACCCTATTATTCTGGTTAATCATTCAAATACTGCCATGCGTAAGTGCTGCTGTAAGAATTATGACCCTTATAAGGCAGGACCAATGACTGTGCTCCTTCAAGGCATTCAAGGACTTTGCTGTCAGTCCTCTCTTGCAGTTATAGCTCCTCAGCAAAGTCCTCCACACATGCTTGTTAGACTTCGTGTTCTGCACCAACTTCCCAGTGTCCAAAAGTTTTTAAAGGCGACTTTGCACTTAGAGACTGCACATTTTCCATTGCTAGCGAAAACTATCCAAAGAGAGCCAGCAGTCTTCTGGTGATGTGTGACTTAGAGCGCCAGCCGGAGGTTTGCAAATGGCTGGTTTAATGGCTCATTAATCTGCCAGTGGCTGTGTCAGTCAACGTGGGACCTGCTTGGTTTGTTAATAAATGTTAGGGATTATGAATCTCACCTATAAACGGTCACAAATGCTTTTCTTAAGTTTATACTGCACAAAACAAATACAAAAGAAGGGAACTTCCACAATAATTCACTACTGTATGTCTCTTGCCTTTTCATTTGTATTGTTTTGCTGTTTGTTTTTAGCATCAACATCTAAAATGATAATGTAGTGAAGGCAGCACTTTCCTGAGAAGAAGGAGAATAAATATAATGTACAGTCTGATGACGGTCCAACCCTTTAGATGGAATGTACAGTACAGGCCAAAAGTTTGGACACACCTTCTCATTCAATGTGTTTCTTTATTTTCATGACTATTTACATTGTAGATTCTCACTGAAGGCATCAAAACTATGAATGAACACATATGGAATTATGTACTTAACTTATGTTTTGATAACTCTGCAAACCCTTGGTGTTCTCTCAATGAGCTTCATGAGGTAGTCACCTGAAATGGGTTTCACTTCACAGGTGTGCTTTGTCAGGGTTAATTAGTGGAATTTTTTCCCTTATTAATAAAAAAGCAAAGGGTGGCTACTTTGAAGAATCTAAAATATAAGACATGTTTTCAGTTATTTCACACTTTTTTGTTAAGTACATAATTCCATATGTGTTCATTCATAGTTTTGATGCCTTCAGTGAGAATCTACAATGTAAATAGTCATGAAAATAAAAAGAAAACGCATTGAATGAGAAGGTGTGTCCAAACTTTTGACCTGTACTGTATTTTGGAGGAAACCTAGTGATTCAGTCCT
Source organism: Perca fluviatilis (assembly GCF_010015445.1). Classification (NCBI taxonomy): domain Eukaryota; kingdom Metazoa; phylum Chordata; class Actinopteri; order Perciformes; family Percidae; genus Perca; species Perca fluviatilis. The sequence continues at coordinate 9,006,530 of NC_053132.1, forward strand.
GCATCCTACAGGAAACCCCTATGAGATGCAATGAGGACTAAATTCTCAGGCAGAGCTCCAGGATGCAGAGGCAGGGCACACATGTGTGAGATTAACCAGTGAGACTCAGTCTCTTTCTTACTGTCTCATGTCTTCAGTGTAACAGTGGTGAAATGGAGATAGTGGCCTTTTAGGCTATTATCTTAGCAATTTGATTTAGTGTATAGAGTACTTGACCTTTTCACCTGAATCTTTTTTCGGGCGACAGTCTGTCTCGCCATTGACTTTCAGTCCTTTTACAGTAAAACAGACAGAGACTACTTTACATTCACATCTAATTTGTGGTTGAGCAGGAAACGACTAACCTTTAAAAAAAATTCAATTTCAATTCTTTCTCTGTTGTAGCTAAACCACTCTGGGTTTTAAAGCTAAGCTATATCTCAGCAGTCGTGAGCCGGCATTAATAAACCAATATGAAACACAATGCGGGATGAGGGGTGGGTGGAGCGATGCCATCATGCAGGATACCAGGCTCTTCTGAGTTGGAAGACTGTAGCCCTTCAAATCCTGGAGCTTGGGCTTAAAACATAGGAACACCTCCTCTGGATATGTTCACCACACATACACATGCTGGTAAAAAATAAACACTAGAAGGAAAAGGGAGGTGCAGATGATGGAGTAGTGACGTATCCGTCCAGTCCATTTCCTCCTCTGTGTTTTGTTGTGAAATCCCTCTCGACCTCACCCCAGCTTTCTCATTTAGAGGGAGAGAATGTGCTGGGCACGCCTGTGTTTTCTGTAAATATCTTGGGTCTCCTCTCCGCCACCTCTTCCCAGGGCAAAGATGCAGCCAGCCATGTGCCCCTCCCTTCCTCCCTCCCTCGCTCGCTCTAAGCCTCCTCTTGGGGAAGGAAGCTGACCCTCTCTCCACCCTGTAAGAGGTTAAATCCTAGAGGGGGGGAAGAGAAGGGTGTCGGCCTGGGCCCTTTGACTGACAGCAGGAAACACTCGGAGGAAACTGAAAGGAATTGTGCGTCTGTTTTTCAATAGTAACAGACAGGATGTGTAATGTCAGTGTGGTGTTGCGAAGCTATGGCATGTTGGGGCTCTGCAACCTCACATTCTGTGAAAACACCCACTGTCTAATCACTTCATATCTATGGTACTGCGGGTGTTGTTTTTGGCATTTAAGGGGAAGTCTTTTTTTTTTTATAGACCCAGTAAAATGTAACCCTCCCAGAAAACGTCTGCAAAATAAGAATAATTCTTAATTTATGTGAAAAATAAAATTGATTCATATAACAAAGAAATATTTCCTTTTTTTTTTTTTAAATACCAATGCTGCTTGACCGTGGTAAATACAAAATGCTTCACACTGTAATGTTTACTGAAACAAGGGCCTTTAAATCCAACATAGCAATGCTCACCATCACCAAGTGCCATTATTATAATCACACCCAGCACTACTCCATGAATTCCAGTACAGACCAGTATCCAAGGCCATACTATACACTATATCGCATGCTTCCTGTGAGCCCTACTATTGTTTGGATTCATTCCAAGCAAAGACACTGTCAACAGTTTTCATCTAAAATATCCATTGCCTCTTCGTCAATTACATTATAAAGCAGATGGACAGCAGCAGGACATTTTATTCAATAGTTAAGCATCCTAGTTGACTTGATAGCAAGACATACAACTGGCACAGTTCCATAGCAGTTGCAGTTTAACTGACATTGTTACACCTGGCTTTTTGTCACATCTGTGGCCAAATAAATATTGACGGACATCTTTTATCTACTCCCAAAATGTCCTTGTTGATGCTTTAACTGTAGATTCTCTCTAGCTAGCTAGCCATTATGCTAGTTGTCTGAGGCTAATACATGATTTTAAGTGACTGTTAATCACTGTTGTTTTCTTGTTACTTTTATCCTTGTTAACTCTGTATGTTTAATGGATGGATTACTTCCCATGTACTATGTTAGCCCAAACTCCATACATGGCAATGGTCTGTTATACTTAGCAATGGTCTGTTATATAGAAATAGTGGATCGCAGAATGCCGTGATCGACCAATCACAATCGAGTATTCAACCAAGCTGTGTAATAATGAATAGTTAAATTACGCAATTAATTCAATGTCTTTTTGTTTCTGCAGTGACCCTGAACTGCACCTTTTGATGCAGACCTCGACACCCATTCACCACTGCTGGGTTACACCACGATGAGTGTCGGAGGTTACACACCCACGATTCCATTTTTCACTATTGAGCAGTTCGGCTTTAAAAAAGGAGGTCAACAATTAACTGTGCCACCTGGACAAACTTCCATCATGGTTGAAAATATTCTCGCCTGGTTTCCCGTTGTTCTGAAGGTCCCCAGAGCTCGCTCAAAAATAATCAGAGCTAGAAAAAAGGCTTCGTCCGAGCGGTCAAACCTACACAAGGGGGACATTTCCTAACTTCTATTATTCTTCCACTGAAAGCCCATAATGTGTGGCTGTTATCCCTTCACTTAAATGTGCTTTGCTCAGCTGAAAGTGACAGCAAATGCTTGAGAAAAAAACACCTGCCAGACTCATTAATTGTAATTTATGAGTACCAGACGTTGGGCCTTGCCTTGATGGCTAATTTCAAACAGCTTTCAAAATCAACCTATATGTTGATAGATGTTATAAACAGAACAGTTTCATAGGGAACAACTGTAGCTGTATTCTCCTCTGTAAAACATTTCTCCCTCATATTGTCAGTCATTGTTTGGATGTCCTTTGCAGTAAGCTTAACCACAGCACCACGTACACTCACACACATTAAGGGGCTGGCTTCATTACGCACCCATCTCGGTTTGTTTGACCACTCTCTCATGTGAAAAGATTAATTGGCTGGTTCAGACTGGCTCAGCTTGGCTAAACTAAATATTTAAGTACTTGAGGTGCCTGTGGTTGGCTTCAGACCCCTCAGTGATGGGCCTGAACCTGGTTTGTTTTTCTCATCCCACGCATGCGATTGCACCCTCTGAATGGCCACTCCCCATCATGTTTACCTAGAGAAGATTTTTTTCCTTCTCTGTCACATGCACATTGCTGTATTACATGCAGATGAGAGCCTCAGGGAAGCACAGCATGAGCCAAAGATAACTGGCCAACATATACACTACTGGTTAAAAGTTTTAGAACACCCCAATTTTTTTAGTTTTTTATTGAAATTTTAGCAGATCAAGTCCAATGAATAGCTTGAAATGGTACAAAGGTTAAGTGGTGAACTGCCTGAGGTTAAAAAAAAAAGTAAGGTTACCCAAAACCGAAAAATAATGAACATTTCAGTATTTTACAAAAAGGCCTTTTTCAGGGAACAAGAAATGGGTAAAGCTGTTCTGCAGCAATGGAGGTTGATCAAGCTTTGAATGTTGGTGCTACCAATTCCCACAGGTGTCCCAACTTACGTTCCAAACCCCTCTGTTTGTATAAAAGTATTGTTGGAACACACTGTGGTACCGTACCCTCGTGAGCATTATATGAACAGTATTGTACTGCAGAAAGTAGTATGCTGCTATAAAAATGGCGGGAAAAAGGCAATTAACAATGGAAGAGAGAGACCATCATAACACTTAAGAATGTTGGTCTTTCCTACAGAGAAATTGCGAAGAAAGTCAAGGTGTCAGTGAGTACAGTATTCTTCACCATCAAAAGGCACTTAGAAACTGGGGGAAACTCTGACAGGAAGAGGTCTGGCAGACCCAAAGCCACAACAGAATCAGAAGACAAGTTTCTGAGAGTCAACAGCTTGCATGACAGGCGGCTCACAGGACAACAGCTTCAAGCCCAGCTTAATAGTGGTCGTAATAAGCAAGTCTCAGTTTCAACTGTAAAGAGAAGACTTCGAGCTGCAGGTTTGATAGGTCGAGTTGCAGCAAGAAAGCCATTGCTGAGACGTCAGAATAAGAAAAAGAGGCTTGCCTGGGCCAAGAAACACCGTCAATGGACTACTGAAGATTGGAAGAAGGTGTTATGGACTGATGAATCAAAATTTGAAATCTTCGGTTCATCACGCAGGATTTTTGTACGCCGTCGAGTAGGCGAAAGGATGGTTCGTTCTTCAGTGTGTGACATCAACTGTCAAACATGGAGGAGGAAGCGTGATGGTCTGGGGCTGTTTTGCTGGATCCAGGGTCGGTGATTTGTACAGAGTGAAAGGCACCCTGAACCAAAACGGCTACCACAGGATTTTGCAGCGCCATGCAGTACCCTCTGGTATGCGCCTAGTTGGTCAGGGGCAGTGTTGTATAAAGTACTAGAAAGCAATACTTGAGTAAAAGTACAAGTATCGTACTAGAAAAAGACTTTGGTAGAAGTGAAAGTTACCTTTTAGAATATTACTTAAGTAAAAATCTTAAAGTATCTGATATATACTGTACTTAAGTATCAAAAGTAATTTTCTGATATTTAATGTACTTTAGTATCAAAAGTAAAAGTAAAAGTTTTTTTTTTAAAAGCAAGTGGTTAGAACTTTTATTGTGGCTTTCTTATAGTAAAGCATAAAGCATATTCAGGGTTCCCATATCTTCTTAATCTCACTCATCAAATCAAAATCACATTCTGTTCTCTGACTTTTCAGGCACAATTATCTTAAGTTCAAAGAACAAACAGCAGATTTTTAGAGCTGACATCAATGTACAGAAACATTTCTTGCAACACGGGTGTATGACGTTATCTTCACCACTACCCTGTTCACCGAGTTCACCACTATCGTCGGGGTGGTCGCAGGGCTCAACATAAAAAAAAATCCCCACTGGCCCCCGGGGCCAGTAGATCAGAGTTTTGCTGGCCCCTTCTACATTTTTACTGGCCCTGAAACAAATATCATAGGTGTGATTGGAAAAGGACAAAAAAGCAGGAAAATATACGCTGCACCTATGCTTTAGAAAATGGTTCTAACCCAGCTAGCCACTGCCACTGGATGTTGTGCCATTAGCAGCAAAGCTAGACCAGGGGTCATCAACTACATTTTTCCAAGGGCCAGAATTTTTTTAAGCAGACACTCCAGGGGCCGGCCTTTCAAATAAAGAAAAAAAATGATACCTAATACGATCATCTTGTTTGATATTTTCACTTTCTTACTAAATTAATGCTATATTTTTTACATTAGTATGCAAACCCCTAAAAACATGGAAAATCCATAATGATAACTAGATAGGCTACTTAACTAGAAAATGATCTCAGATTAGTCCTGTATGCCTAATTTGAAATAAGACAATTCTGTTGCTAAATAATACAACCGGCAACATCGTCAAGAATGAAGGACGCGTCATTCACGTAGCCACATGTAGGCTATTTGTTTTGGTCTTAAAATACATCCATAGGTTTACCGCTCCAGCGGAGAGGATAGCTCGTTTAGACAGCAGCTACGTTTACAAGAGTTTGTCCAAAGTTCAAGATTGGTTGCAAATTAAGACAAACAGTTTATTATATTTCATTTTAGCTCGTTTGTAAAGTCGCTATTTGCAGAGTAGAGCTGTGTTTGCACAGCGCGGTGGACGAGAGTGGACAGCGCAGACTGTAATATCGGTTTCTACGTGTTTCTGCCCGTAGAACAGGTACGTGGGTTATTGATAAGTATTGACTCTTTAATCATGGAGGTTTTATTGTAGGCTACCTACTTACAGTAACGAGTGTAGCGTTAGTTCATCTGCGCCATCGGCGGTAAATAATCCTCGGTAACGTTTCCAGTCAGTAGGCTACATGTGCTGCGTGAAGTAATTAACGCACACACCAGTGACTGTGGCTGCAACCAGCCCGACATACGTTTTTACTGGCCCCGGGCCATCGGGCCTTTGCTTATGTCGAGCCTGGTCGTCTACGGTAACGGTAGGTCCTCCAGTAGGTGCTCATGCTTCCATGGCGGTTTCAGTTGTGCGTCCACCTCCTCCTTTAGCAACAGACAAGAGCTGAAATAGAGCGCGCGGCGTGCAGAGCGTGCGTAATGCAATCTAGGAGCAGCGATTCGCCAAACCTCCCTTATTGCAGTCGCACACATTTCTTCAAATTTTATTTTTTAGTAACGAGTAACGAAGATGCTTAGTGGAAATATAACGGAGTAAAAGTATACATTTTATCTAGGAAATGTAGTGGAGTAAAAGTGAAAGTTGGCATAAACTTATATAGCGAAGTAAAGTACAGATACGTGAAATTTCTACTTAAGTACAGTAACGAAGTATTTGTCCTCCGTTACATTACAACACTGGTCAGGGGTTCATCCTACAGCAAGATAATGACCCAAAACGTAAGTCCACGCTATGCCAGAACTATCTTAGCAAAAAAGAACAAGATGGTAAGCTTAAAAACATGGAGTGGCCAGCACAGTCACCAGACTTAAACCCCATTGAGCTGGTTTGGGATGAACTGGACAGAAAATTGAAAGCAAAGCAACCTACAAGTGCCACACATTTATGGGAACTTCTGCAACAGAGTTGGGAAGAACTTTCTGAAGAATATTTGGTTTCCATTGTAGAAAGAATGCCACGAGTGTGTTCAGCTGTTATATCTGCCAAAGGGGGCTACTTTGATGAGTCAAAAAAGTAGAATACATTTTGGTTTATAAATTGATTCCATGATTTCTTTTGTAACTTTTATATTGTTCATTTGTTCTATTCTTTCATTTCAGAGTACAATAACACTGCATGAAATGAAACTGCATGAAAACTGCATGAATTTCAATAAAAACCTGGAAAAATTGGGGTGTTCTAAAACTTTTGACCAGTAGTGTATGTATTTATTTTGGTCTTTTACACTGCTTTGTGTGCACATACATTACACAATGTAGACAGTTCCCCGCCACTGCTTGCTTGTGGATACAATTGGGTCTCATTACAGGTTAAAGTGGTGGATTATAAGGATTACATGCCTGCTCAGACTAAACAATGGAAGAAATGAGTGTTGATAAGTCTGGGAAATATTTTTACTGTTTGTTCAAAGGCTCATTTAAGTGATGCTATATTAAAGGACTCAAAGTAAGAGGTTCTCAAAAATCACTTTAGAAACACATGAACTGTAATCTGTAAAACTATAACCCATCAAGTGGCAAATTCTGGTTAAAGTCAGCCTTTGCCAACTCAGTTTTTAAAAGAATAACAAAATAGTTGTACATTTTGAAAAAAAGAAGAATTTAAAGTGCTCATATTATGCTTTTTGGCTTTTTCCCTTTCCTTTATTGTGTTATATATATCTTTTTTGTGCATGTTATAGGTTTAAAAAGTGAAAAAGCCCAAAGGGACTTGCCATCTTCCAGAGAAAACACTGTTCACAATATATAATATATATAAATATAATAATATGAGCACTTTAAAGTATTTTTGATTGATGTAATATCTGTTACACTCATGGCATTGATTGATCATACATGCAAAACACACAGTATGTATTAATATTGCCCACAAGATCCTTAGAAATCCCGTGATATGAATAATAAAATCACAGCAGCATCAGTGATTTTCCTCATGAAACAGCTCATAGTTTGTATTCCATAAAGTCCTTCACAGCTGATTGGTTTTTACACATGTGAGCGATTATGTAAAATAAATACTAATCTGTATGAAGGTTTGTTCAAGTATATATTTCTGCCAAGAGCAGATGAGGTGATGTGAACGTGTGCATTAGTGTTATGACGGAAGAACCTGATCAGCCAAGGTGACCTTCACAATAGAGGGATCTCTTAACACCTGGAATCAATTCTTTAATAGGAAATGGTTTATCAAGACATTAATGACCGGCTTATCCTCGTGCGTTTGCTCCAAGTAAAGGAAAAATGAAAAATGAACTTGAGGAATGCCCAACAAAAGTAAAAACTGACACACAGAACATTTTTTTATTATTATTATTATTATTATTATTTGGTTTCGAAAGTTGTTCTGCGAGAACTAGAGGAGGGTGTAAGAGCTGAAACAATAACGTTCAACATTTCCCCCTCTGATGCTTTAATCAAAGTAATCAAACCATCAATGAAATGTAATGTTAGGTGGGAAACAGCCGTCTAGAAAGTGAACACTGGATAGATCCGAACATATTCTACACATTTATCATTCTTTCTGTAAGCTGTTACCGCCAGCTGCAGAAAATAATATGAAAAAAATGACACCTGCATGCACCCATGTATAGTGTCGTGCTTTAGATGCCAGAGTACTGGTTAAAGGTATGGTCAGCCAGGGAATGGAAAAATGTTGCTGTCCAGGAACCACTAGCTCCATCTAATGGTCATAAATAGACAGTGCAAACACAATGTACAAGTATAGTGTAGAGCAAATTGCAGCATCGCCTAAATCTATTTTTTTTTTGTCTGTGCATTCAAACCTACACTGCTTTGTTTCTAAATAAACATAATTTAAAGCTACAGTGCGTAGTTTCTGTCGCCCCCATGAGGAATTCTAAGTAATGACAACAAACTGTCGGTGCGTCCTCACGATACAAGCCTTACATGACCGCGCACGCACCCCCACACCTTCTCCACACAGTTGCTAGTAGCCAAGGAGGACACGGAGGATTGAAAAAACATGATGGACTCTTCAGAAGAGGTAATTATTTTCACTCTTCTAAACACTGCCATACTGAGAAATCCAGAGAGAGTTGTGTGGAGCTGATTTGTAGCAACTCATTTGGCAATGGCTTGAATGTAACGGACGTTTATCAATATCAAAAATGTTATGCACTCTATATATATATATATATATATATATATATATATATATATAATTTAAATGAAAATAAGATGCCTGTATTATGCAACCATTAGGGATGTACTATATAAAGGTGTAGGTCTCAGATACCTCTTGTAAATCAAAACAACACATGTTAAACAGGAACAGACTTCATCGATAGGGTGAAAGGTCAGGCTGAACTTTGCTAAACATGACAAAATTACAACCTGAAAAATGAATACAGAACTCTATTATAACATTGGTAAAGCTTCATAAATGTATATACGTATACTGCCGCTTCGGATGACACTGCAGCAGACATAAACGTTACAGATCGACAGAAAAGGAGCCAGATGAGGCTGATGCTTTATGCAGTAACGTTAAAAAAAAAAAACTATGGGGTTGTCGCTCTGGGAAGGGCGAGTCTAATGCTGGGAGGGAAAAAATTACAGTATACTCACTACAAAAAACTAGACTAGACCACTGATCAGGATGGAGTCAGTGGCCTCCCCAATAACCAGGTCTAGTGATCATCGAACCTTTATTATGATGATCCAACAACATACAGTATAAGACTTATAGAACAGCATTTCAAGGAGGTTTTGAAAGATGTTCTTCACGTCATACTCTAGTAGATGGAGAACATCAAAACAAGATGAAAAGCAGGGTAAGTATTTACAGCATAGCGCACTGACATACATTTTTTAGTAGGATATTTTCATCTCACTGGCAACAACACAGACGGTTCCATGTGGTCGCTCCATGTGAGTCACCGCTCTGATCCAGCTATTTGTCCTCCTCCAGACGGAAACAAAGAAGATACATTACCAAAAGCACAATTTAGAAATCCTCTTATCTGTCATGCAAATACATTTTGCATGCTTTTTTGCTGTATTGTGTAAATGACAAGCCGTGAGGGTATGGTATTAGTGTAATCGGCGATTGGGAAACATTTGGTGGCTTTAGTTTTGGATAATATAGATATTTTGGCAATTCATAAAACTAAATACTGGGCTGACTATCACTATTTATGGAGCGATAATGAGAAGGAACAAAAATTACCCCCGCATTTTTACCAAAATTTACACAAATTATATATATAGACATATATCTATATGTGTATATATAAAAAATATATATATATATATATATATATATATATATATATATATACACACACACACATTAATTTGTTGTATATTATAGTCACATACTTTTTTGTATATTTTGCATGTAAGACGAAAAGAATTGTTTAAAACAAATATCAGAAGGCTGTGCTTGAGATGAGTCAGTGAAAGTAGGGATTTGAGTTGGCTTTCTCACAATTTTCTCACACTCCCAGTATATTTCAAGAACATTCACAGTTATGTATTATGATGCAGGACGTTTCCCAAAACACGTTTACATTGTGGAAGCTGTTTTGTTTTTACACAAGGCGAGAATGAGGATTGAAAACCCATGAATAATTTGTTCTACTGACGTGTCTCAGGGTTCATCTTTGTCTTTGCCGAATATCCCTTTTCCCAACACCAAACCAACAGCAGCAAATAAACAGCCTGATTTAAATGGTGCCATTTAAAGTAAAAAAAACAAGGGAATAAATAAAATAAAATTAGAATAAAGTAAGATGAAATCCTTTGTCTACATGGATTACAAGCCCTGGTTATTATTTATAGACCATAAATGATTACACATGAAGATGTCACTGCCCAGCAAATTGGGTCTGCAGAAAAATGATCCAGGAATTTAACTTGCAATAATATAAAAGTGACACTAGAGGGTGATAGTAGCACACTTAAAACAACTACTGTATAGCCTGCAGTTTGTTTTGTTTTCTTAATCACTGACATTTAAACCAACAAGTTTTGCAATTTAGGTCATCTTTTTATGGTTGTATTATATAACCTTCATGTGATGTACCAAGCAGAAAAAGAAAGCTATATGTTTTTATTAAAAAAATACACTGAATTTGCCAAACCTTTCAGTTTTCATGTAGTTTAGAGGGCAACTGAATTATCAGTGCTTTAGAAAAGTGGCAACATTTAAATCCTTTACTAATAAAAGTAGCAATACTACAAATTCAAAAATACTCTATTAATATTGTATAATAGTGTATAAGTTGTGTATTTAAAATTGTACCAAAATAAAAGCACAGAAGTATTACCTGCTAAAAACTTCTGGGCCCTGTAGAAAGGCATTTTTCTATGGGCCCCTCCATGCGTCCACAGCTATTCATTCTAGCATCTTTTTGGGCCCTCCTCACACGAGGGCCCTGGGTACTCAGTCCCCTTTTCCCCCCCAGTCCGACACCCTTGCTGCTAAATGTGATTGTAGTATTAACAGTAAAAGCATGTATTATGCTGGAGAATGTCCCAAGTTTGTGTCATATACTGTTGGGTAGTTTAATCTGTAACAATGCATTCATCATATTTTATCGGACGATCACGAGTGTATGTCCATCCATCTATCCATCTTCGTCCGCTTATCTGGGGTCGGGTCGCGGGGGGGCAGCAGCAGCTCCAGCAGGGGACCCCCAAACTTCCCTTTCCCGAGCCACATTAACCAGCTCCGACTGGGGGAACCCCGAGGCGTTCCCAGGCCAGGTTGGAGATATAATCCCTCCACCTAGTCCTGGGTCTTCCCCGAGGCCTCCTCCCGGCTAACGAGTGTACGTAAAATAACAATATGCAAAGTAACTGTAGCTGTCGCATACAGGCAGTGTAGCAAAACATAGGGTAATATTTCCCTCTGCTGTCGTACTGTAGTAAAGTATAGTATAGTAAAGTAGTATCTACAGTACTTATTAAGTAAATGTACTTAGTTACATCCCACCATTGCTTCTAGACAGTTAAAACTCTATTCTTATTTAAGCCTAATTACCTGAGATCACAATACTCTTCTCTCACATACACATTTGTGTGTGTGTGTGTGTGTGTGTGTGTGTGTGTGTGTGTGTGACCCAGTGACAAGACATACATGTTAATTAAATGTGATAATAATGAAGATAACACTGTATGTCATCACATTTTCAGATGCCATCAACTGGAGAAACTGAATTTATGCTGAAGAAAAAAAAAACATAAAAAAGCTGCGATGCATTGACCCATCTTCACAGTTCGTTCACGGTTCTCTCGATTCGTCACTGACGTACCATTTAAGGTAAGTTCCCTCCCCTTCCTCACAGACACAAAATGAATTGGATCATGCAAAAATGTAAATATGTCAGCTTTAATTCCTGCATGTCATGGAACACAAGGAGGGTTTTTAAGCATCTTAGTTTTATCGAGCAAGCTCTAAAGCCTGTTAAAATCAATGTCAGGCTGGAGGGCTCTTATTAGCTTGCCCGTAAAGTGGAATCTTTTAAACAAGGTTTTATCTTTCATTTCAGGGTTATTTATCTAGAATAATCCACTCCAAGCCAGTGTTTGTAAGACTGTGGGTGTGGCTGGAACTCTTTAAGCAGCTCCCTCAGTAAAAGAAATCTTGGGTCTACTTGAAGGTCAGATTTCAGTGAGCGTTCTGCCTGTTTTGGAAGCAGAATGTTAATAAACTTGCAGAAGAGTAAGAAAACGAGGCAGCCTCCTGCAGTGACAGACTTATGGAGATGAAACAAAAACAGCTGAGCCATAGTTAAAGATTACCAGCTTTCTCTTTTATTGAAAAATATAGCTGTTATTTCAAAGAGAGGAAAGTGAGGAAGGTAAATATATTAATATACTGTAAAACCAGAATAAGGAGTAGGAAAGGAAAAAAGTACATACTTGGCATAACACTACAGCCACTGAATAGAAAAAAAAAAAAAAAACATTCAACAACAGAACTTTGAGCCAGTTGTTTTTCGCAGTGCCACTCGGCAAACCGCAGCTGTCAGGGCACCGAAAAACTTTTAAGCAGACCTGGGGCAAAAGGTATTTGCAAATTCCTTTTAAATGGCTTATTCTGGCCTACTTAGGAGTTTCCTACAGAGAAACACGACAAATGCCAGAAGGTTAAGACAATTACAAGAAAGTATTTCAGCGTAATTTAGTATACTTTCCCATGATTCTCTATTTACCTCTTCCAAATTTCCTTGCAAATACAATGTGCTATTTAGTGTTAAAGCCACTAACATTCTTCTGGTTCTCACGCCACTACCACATAGTCACACTGCTGATAATAACAAAGACTGTTTACTGTAATTACAGATGGCACAAATTATATTTACATGACTTGATTAAAACGGCAGATAAGGAGTGTTTTTGTTTTTCAAAGTGTCCATTTCTTGGTGATGAACATGAAGGATTGCAGCTGCCCAAACAATCTACAAACCACATGTTTTACATTGGATCAATAGAAGAAAAAGACATCTTCAAATGTGGCCCATTTACAAAAAATATGAAAGAGCTCTGACTCAAATCATACTGCATAAACATAAGTAAAAAAAAAAGAAACAAAATCAAACACCCTGCTAATGTTAGCCAATAAAAATGGTTAGAACATACTTGGCAATTTGCTCCGGATCGCTTTTTCAATTTCAGAACTTCTTGCAACCTGTTCACGTAGACATGTTTCCAAAAACATCACAATAACCCGAGGCAGAATGGCACAGCATCCTGGTTCTATGTAGACACCCCTGCATCAACGCCACAACAGGAAATTCAAAGCTCTCATTTGTCAAACCTGGCAATTATTTTTCTAACACAAAATAACAATAAAAAAAGGTCAGACATTAATCATGCATACCAGAAAAGAGAGTACACCTCTTTCTGCCTTATTTAGAACTGAAACTAACCTGGAGGAGCCTACAGAGTGAGCTTGCATTGTAAAAACCAACTAAAACACAAGAAAGAGAAACACCTGTCTGTTCCTTACCCTGCTGTTTCTGGAGCAGTTCCAGCTGGTTGGGGGCCAATAATCCAGCAAATTTAATGAGTAGACAGGGAAAGGCCAGATGATGGGTTGATCTAATCATCTGTTACTACTGTGTGATTTGGGTTGTGTAGAGAAGGTGAATAGTATCACTTGTGGGGGCAGTTCGGGAAATATCTGCCACTGCCCAGAGACATACCTGACACCAATCTATTAAGTAGCTGTGCTCTAATAACACTTTGTACATGTTCTTACATCCTTTCTCTGCCCTTAGAGACAAGCCTGAACACATTCTAGAGAGAGGACATGTGTTTTGGATAGAGCCATAACTATTCATTTTGATATAAGCATTTTTCTACTTAATTAACTCCCTTTAAAACTTGTTATGCCTCTCTGCTGACCTACTAATCATACCAACCTCAGTAATGATGTAGAATGAGAAAATAGAAATACACGTAATTAGCCACAATCACCACTTAGGTCCTGTTGTCTGAAAAAGTACAGGGCACAGAACACATACAAAAGGCCTTCTTTTTTGACAATTCACTTTTTTGTGTGCAAATTCACTTCTAGCAGCGGGTGATTTCCGTTTAAAACTGAAGTCATTGTTACTAATACAGCCTTACCATGACAGGAACAGCAGTCTGCTTTAGTCCAATAATTAAGTGCCATGCAGCCAACTTCAATGGTAAGAAGCCGGCTCACTTTGTAGTACCATTAAGACGTTTTTATTTTAAGAAATCCAACATATCAGAAAGTCCCCAAATCTAAACTTAAGACCTAGCAGTGTACATTAAGTACGATCTATCCCTTATCAAAACTAATGAATAAATACCACAGCTTTCTGTGGATTTAAAGAATTAAGAACATGCCAAAGAGAGACAGTGGCAAAATGATAAACTACCAAACTTAAATACAACAGGCTACTGTAGACCAACTTCCCAAAATAAAGTAGAAAATAACAGAAATCACCCCTTAAAGTATGATGTGGACAAAAGTAATAACTACTTTATCTATTTAGTGTCTATGCCAAGATACTGTCATTGGCAAAGTAAGGTCCATGGTCACTCCCACAAAGCTAGCTACAAAGCTATCGGAGTTTCACTTCTTGTCCTTTCCCTCTTCCTTGTTCAGAATCCGTAGTACACACCCAACTCTGGTTTGTGATCTTGCATATCCTTCTCCACACGTCACACACCAAATGTGATATTCATGTGATTGACAGCTGAGGGTACAGTTCTCAAACCCTCTAGTCAACCTTTACTTTTTAAAACGAGCTTGCAGATTTTTAGCCAGTCTTATTTAAAAATGGAAAACTCCCCAATAATAATGAGTTCAGAGTTTGATGTTGCAAATTTTCGCACGATCAACGAAGCCAGTCTGTGAGCCAGTCTGTAAACACTCTGGCATGTACTCAGCTCATATTGCCTTGCTACAGCACAGTGAATAAGGCTTAATTGGTTTCATTTATGATGTTGAACAAAGTGTGCAGAGATTAGATTGATCTACAAGAAGTTTAAAGCAGATGTGGCCCTGCCTCTAATCCTTCCCCTGCCTTTTCCAGCTTGGTCTTCTTCATTAGTGTCCTTCACGACTGTTCATGGCGTTGATACCAGTATAGTCTACACTCGAATCTCATCATCGTCATCATCCATGAAGGTGAAGTCTTTGTCTTCCTCCCCACGTGGTGAACTGTACTTTGCACTGTCCGTGTCGCCGTCGTGGACGTGGTACCGAGGTTTCTCCTCGGTGACTGAGCCGGCGCTGGAGACAGAGCAGCTGTCCAGCTCATGGTGGTTGTTCCTGGTGTGCAGCTCCGGGGTGTAGGGATCCACCGTGGGCTTTTGCTGGTACATGCTGCGAGGGGGCCTTGCAGGGGCCTGCACCTCCTCCTCATCATCATCTATGTGGGGAATGAGGGAGGGTGACGCACGGCCCTCGCTACCCTTGCCCTCTTCGTAGCCGAGGTCGTCCTCCTCCCAGCCCTTCTTTTCCATCACGCTCAGGATATCCCCGAGCATGGAGGGCCCCAAGTCAATGTGAAAGGACATCATAGACTCTGCGTGCTTCATTCCACCTCCCTTAGGCATGGATGGAGGCAAATCTGTAATTTCTCCGAAATTACGCTCTTCGAACTCTGCATCCAATGTCGCCATCGCTGCCGCTCCATTTACCGGCTTGCTTTCAATCTCCGACAGCCTCTTCATCGGGCTCGAGGACACGCTCTTCGGCAGTTGGTTGCCTCTGTTAATGTCCTCATCGTTTAGGTATGGCAGGGATATGGCGTTTTTCACATAGGTGGATGAGCCACCAGAAGGCGCCATCGTATTGTAGTCATACTTGTCCCCCCGGTTTACTGACTGAGAGCGCTTGCTGCTTCTGAAGGTGCGGGACAGCAGCCCTGGTTTGGGGCCCGGGGAGCTCTGCTTTGTCTCCGGCTCCCGGGGCGGTTCCCCTGATCGAGTGCTAAGAAATGAAGTGTCCCCGAAGGCATCCCCTCCCCTGCCAACGTGCATGGTGTGGCGGAAGTCCCCCAGTGGAGCGCTGATCATCTCTGCGGTCAGGTCAGCCCGAGACCGCCGCTTCGACTGGTTGGAGTTGTTCACCAGCTGCTTGAGGATAGGCATGATGGCAATCTGTTACTTATAATCCACTGAGAGAAATAAAACTAGGTTCTGTAGGAGTTCAGGAGAGTTCCTTCCAGAATTACTTGGCAATTGTATGAGATGTTGTCAAAGAAAGTATAATTCCAGGTGTTTAATGTGGGCAGCCATTCTGGTCCTCCAGCTCAGGTTTCATCTTACCGTTGAATCAGCCTATGAAGAAGAATAGAGAGCATTAAAACCACATCAGTAGGTTTGTCCTTGGCAGGCAATGTGGAAAGATGCAATTAATAACAGACAACATTTTTATTCTGCTAAACATGTAACATACCACTTTGCTTCTCTAAAGAGCTATGCCTAGGCTATTCATTTCTCATCACCCACTATCACATAACACTCTGACAACAAACGTTTCCATACTTAATTCAGATCAGGACGGAGCTTTAAAATGAAGCATCACTTGAGTGGTTCCAAACAAACAAAAACTTTTATATGCAGTCTGTGAGGGTATTATGTAATGGTGAGTAAAAAAAAGGCTCTCTGGTACAAAGTTCACAGCACCTTCACCTTACTTCAAACCAGTTAGAATACCCCCAGTAAAACATTTTTTTTAGCTTTGTTTAGCTCTAAACTCTAATAGGCTGCTGTCACATTCAGTTTTTCAAGTGGCTGCAGTGTCCGCTTTTTTGTTGTGCTTTAGTTCCCATTAAGGCCCCTGACTGTTACATAACCAGCAAGACACAGGACACTGGGAGCCAGAGCAGTTCAAGCTGGCAGGAATAAAGGAATGAAAAAAAAGTTTCCTCAGCATGGATCGACTTACAGCAGAGCTCAGAAAGTCCAGCTCTGATACATTTTGTTCTAACCTTCCTATCACCAAGAAATACAATGTTTCCATCACTAGGCTAGCTCTTTGTGTTTTTCTTCCAGTTTTAGCCTTTGTCTCTTTTAAGCACCTGCTTCATTCATTTTATATACACTTGACTTTGTGATGGCCAAGTCATAGATTAACGTTTATTTTTTATGTAAGGAAAGCATGGTGCTCTTGATTTAACGCAGCCCACTTGATCGTTTGTTTGCACGGATTATCTTTGACTCAATAAGCAGATGGCTCATTTCATAGACCAAACTATCCTCAAGTCACCAGTGACTCAAGCCTTGAAACATGATCTTAAAACAGAATAGAGTGGTGAAGAGGTTTAAACGCCCGCTTGTGCGCTAGCCACAGTCCACTAGCTCCATGTGTTACTGACATTAACAAGGGTTTCAATTGTTTTAGCCAGACAGCAATCCCATCATTATCAGTGTTTTCAAACTGGAGTTCAAGCCCACGCTCTAGGCCTGTACGCGTAACTCCACAGTGAATGAATGGGGGCTTCACTCAACAATATTCCAAAGGAACGTCACCCATGAAAACATTTGCATCTCTGACAAGAACCCATTCAATTGGAAAGGCAACTGTAACACTGGAGGGAACAGAGGGGGGTTTGAGAGATGATAAAAGCTAGCGCTGTTGTTTTTTTTGTTTGCTCTTGCCCTCTTTGAAAAGAGAGATCATCCCCAAAGAGAACTGAACTCTATCCACTGCCAAAGGTTTTATCCTCTATATTCAACAACTTAATTCAAGATTTCTTCTGTAGTTCTGGTGCTGTTAATGGCAGAGATGCACTGTCCCCACAACAAAGAAGATCAGGCACAAGAGAAGGCCTAACAAAGAGGAAATGCATTAACAATAGTACTCGAAAAGCTTATTTTCATTCTATTGTAAAAGACATTTGAGTTCAAGTTCACATCTTAAATACGTGACAACTGGAATTGGCTTACTGTTACCAAAGCTATTTAAACAGCAACTGGATTCCAATTTTTATAAGATTATAGTATAGAGCAAACAAATGCCCACTAAGTCCTTCTGAGCGAACTCTTAGTGGTTAGAATAATGCAGTATTATCTATTAATAGCTAAACCCTTTAATACGCATGCCTTGTGCGGTAGCCAATTAGTATCTGCTGCACAAAAGGCTGCCGAATGTGTGACTGACCACTCAAGACAACTCATCAACTAATATGTTCCTCCCCGCTGCCCATACTTTTGTATTTCTCTATGGCAACAACAGCAGAGCACTGACTACCAAGCAAACTTCCTGTCTCTTAGCCTGCCGGAGACAGCAAGAGAGATTTTGTTCCAATACATGGAGCGATCAGCTCATTCAGATGGATGGATTAACCCTTCCTGGTGGCCACATGCAGGGCAATAAGACAATCGCCACAGTGCTACAGCTTGAAGGAGAATGCCTTTGATGTGCCTTGTCACTCCAAGACATTCAAACTCAGCATAAAATATGTCAGTGGGTGCTCAAATATCAAAAGGTGCAAACCCCACACCTTAATTCATTCTAGGAAATGGCCCATTTAATGTCTATTGGGCCCCTTGGTGTTTGATGAGGAATAGTTTAACCCCCCCCCACCCCCCACCCCCCAGGATCATCAGGTCTGCATTATTGTGGGCATGACAAAAGATGAATTACTGCCTGCAGGCAGTCCTGTCATATTCAGTTCTAGTCACAGTACTTTTTAAAAGATAAATCATGAAGAATGGCAGTCATATGCAATCTACTGTTTCAAAATAACTGTCCAGAGACCATTTTAAAAGTCTAAAAAAGTGCTTTAATGTTCTGCGTATAACTTTAACCCTTCTTTCAAATAGAGAGCAAACATTTATATGCATCGTTTTTCTGTTGTTTTGGAAAGTCAATCAATACTTCTTCCAAGTTAATGTTAGGCATTTTACTTTAGTCCATTGTAAATACCATACCTGTTTTTATTGTCTAGAATACCATTTTTTTTGGCTATTTTTCTTTCATATTAGGACAATTTACTCAATTGTAAAGAGAACTTTCAGGCAGAGTGGAATATGATTTTTGTTTTCATGGTTTCCAATCTTCATGTTAAAATCTATTATCTCGACCTTTATGACATTATTACTACTATTTTAGCCCCTCCTTTTAGACCTTTGCATAGGAAGGACTGAGTGGCCTATTCCACTATTTTACTTTAATGTGTCCTCTATTTAGTAATTGTTTGAGGGTGGTGAAGTGGATAAGTTGGAATTAATGTTCTCAATTATTTGTTGCTGAAGTCTTTTTGATTTTGTGAACAGAGAGAATAATATATGACTTGTTCAAAAATAAATGAAAGTAAAAAAAGGTTATTCAACTTGGTGACCAGGGATTCCAGTCTGGCCTGTATGGCTCATACCACGAATGGTCTCAGTTCAGCTGGGGGAGAAATTCCATTTCAGCTCTCTTTTTACAGGCTTATGGAACAAAACGGACAAAGTTATTACTAGGTCTATAATACTAGGACATAGCAACTAATATCCACACAAAAACACACACATGCAGCTGAACATGCTAGTGTTAGAGCACTAGATATGCCTAAGGATGTAATAAGTATTATCTTGTTTGTATTAGTTGAGAATTATTGCCTCAGCCACCGTGCCAGTCAGTGACGAAGCCGTTATGAAACCGAGCACTCAAAGTGCCACATGACTCCCCAGCTCAAACTGAGACAAGTGGTGACAGGGCCATGAATGATTAAGGGAATCTTATGTCGCTGGCAGACTTGGATGCGTGCAGGATGACATCATAACAACCACCATGCTCATCAGCGTTCAGTCTCACTCTTGTAATCCCGTGGATCACAGGCGCCATACAGTCCTCAGCTATCCCATGCCACTTTCTCTCCTTCCACCCGATGAACAGGCAAAAGAGGCTTTGGCTGCTTATCCAATCACAGCTCGACTACTGTCAAGTTAAAGCAACAGACACACTGACTGCAATAGTTTCTGGTTTTATTTCTGACTGCGTTTACATTTTTAAAAAGAGAGTCAATCATTTATTCACAAGGTGGAAGCCTCCATGTGCGAATTAAGCCTACAATGAGACATGTAAAAGATGATTACACAACAGTTATGGGACCCCAACTATTGTCTGGCAATTTACTTTGATATGTATTGAATGTAAAAAGGGGAATTTAATTAAGATGTGCTTTTCCTACTGGCAAAGCATATAGTAAAAAATGGTGAGCCTATGTATAGGGTTACCCAAAAATGTTACCAATACGAAAAAAATAATCATTTCAGATGAAGTCAGTAAGTTGTACACAACATGCAGGGATGTTTCCAATTCCAGCATTTCATTCGGAGAAGCAAAAACTTTAGTGTTCACTATTTCGTTTAAAATAGTACAATAAGAAAAAAAACCTCTTGCTTAGTCTAGCTTTAAGTCCGCAGTTCTCCATTTCCTGCATATAGGCCGTATCTGAGCAGTAGGAAAACCTCTGCTTGGACCTTGAATCTGCTCCATTGTTCAGTCCTATTGTCAGCAACATTGATATGCAAATGAATATACGAGCCAGCCAACACTATCTATGACATTGCTAATCAATTAATCAATGGAGTTGCATAAGAATGGAACGTTTTTAACTCTGACAAAGAAGGTCGGCAAACTTCGTTTGCAGCTTCTTTGTGAGGTCTATAACCTCCAGCCCAAACATTGGATTCCCACGGGGGGAGAGGAGGCTGACAGTGTCAGTGAAATGACAACATGAACACAGCCTGTCCATCAGTAGCATCAGTGGTACACACAATGGATTATACATTTGGTAAAGATGTAATTATATATATATATATATATATCATAAGAATATTATCTATACATTTATTTCTATCTTATTTACAGTTATTCTATAAGTCCCATTGCCGGTGTCTAAGAAAATATATTGTTACATATAAGTATAATAAATAAAAAACTAACTAGCAAAAATGCTACACATGTGCTAAAAATGAAGGAATTAGGAGACCTCATCAACTATGTATGAATCGGAATTCGCCTCACAACATGTTGCTGTAGCCTTGGTTTGAGCTTATTAGCAAAGCCTCCATTTCACTTTCACGCTGTGGTTTTCCAGGCGCCTCAAAGTTTCCTCCAGTCCAACATCTACTCCTTAACTCACCGCACAGATAATAGATGAAGAAATACACTCTTCATGTAGCATACAAACTCAGCCTTGCTTCGCATTATAACGTACATCAAAAGTGAATCAGAAGCTCTAAAAACTTGTGACTAATACAGTAACATCTGATTTGATTATCTACAATAATGTGCTGACCTGTTTCCGACGCTAACGCTGTGCAGTAGTAAGCCATCCTTTGTTCTTCCATACTTACTGCCTGCTACAGAAGGAACCCGTTCTTCCCGTTTCACTTCATATCTAGTCACACAGCTCTAAGACTAACCCTTTATGATAAATGGCAGTAATATCTTGAACAGACACCGACAAAAGAATGTGAATGTTAAGAAAGAGAGGGTGCATGGACATACCACCATTTCACAGCCCATTTCACACAGGTGTAAATCTATCTATAAGAAGAATGATCCCACAGTAAACGGATCCAACGCATGTTAAACACACCTGGAGTGCTCTGTACTTACTTACTGTAATTCAACACTCCCACAGTATGGAATTTCTGAGAAGAAACAGGAGCCATTAACAGTAAAGGTTGTTCCTCCCCCTGTACTGACTTGACCTGACCAGAGACAAATTCAGATGAAAAATACTCTAAACACATAGCTGGAAAAACTGAATACTTTTAAATGTCCATTTGGTTCTAATGTCCCATAAGAGTCAATGTGACCTGTTTTGTGTTGCTAGTTAATTCATAATTTAAGTTAATAAAAAATAGTGCATGTTGAGTACTTTTAGTGTTTGCATTACATGTTCTTTAGCAGCTAAAGAGGAGAAAAAAAAACATGAAATGAGTGAAAAAGTCCACTTACTAGCTTTTTCCAGCACCTATCCACAACTCACAGTCCTCCTCATCATTTACCAATTATTTATATAATGCTTTATTAAATACCGCTGAGGAAGATGCAAGTTGTGATTGAAAGCTTGAGACATGTCTTGAGTTAAGATTTTTTTTTTCTGCAGAAATGCATTAAACATGTTTATTAGACATTAAGGACGAACAGAATGGTTCTGGTGAGAAAGCTTGAATGTAAACAAAATGTTATTTGAATAAAATGAAAACTCCTGGGGTGCCGTCCTGCACCTATATTTCATATATACGGTGGAGAGATAGTCTCTTCACTCAGAGAACCCATTTCATTGCAGCAGTAAACAAGGAAGTAACTATTATTTATGGCCATTTTAAGATGAGGGGAGAACATTTCTCTTTGTTTAATATCATTAAAAGTAAACTTAGACTTTCGCGGGGTATGGATGTATTAAGAGAACGCATGAACTCCAACAATGACAGCTGATAGACTACCTTTTGTACACCTTCTCTTTTTGAAGCGTGAAGGCTACCGTAGTTGCAATACTGCGTGGGGCGAGAGAGCTGATTGCGATATATGATCTCAACGCTAGATGGGAGTAATTCTTACACAATGTAGCTTTAAAGAAACCTGGGGCCCGTTTCAGGAAGAAGGTTTAACAAACTGAGTCTAACCCTGAAGTCTGAGTTGATTTACCCTGAGATGGGAAACTGAGTTTTTGGTTCCAGAACAGCTGATTCGAGTTGGTTCAATCAAGTAGGTTGACTCAGAGTTAAGCGCGTGCACCACCACTATAAAAAAGCAGCATGAATGGAGCCATGATACTATGATTCACCATGGTAACAATCACAAACAAACTGGACGGCAGAAATACTCATGCGCACATACAGCGAGTTTGAACATGTATTTTGTTAAACAGTCCTTCCAGATGTTCCTTTTGTGATTGTTGCGGGCAAAAATCCTTGCTTATGCGGCACATTTTCTTAAAAAATGCGATGGAATATGCAGGATATTTATGCAATTTTATGCGATGAAATTGCGGGAACTTGCAAAAATTGCGGTAGGTGATTCCCCCAACACCCTGCTTTTCGATGATGTTCACGTCGCGTAATTACGTCACTTCATAACGTTCCCATGGCAACAGGGGAAAATGGCTGCTCTTGTGTGAAGTAAACACATTTTTCAACTTTCTGCTGTATGTGACTTTTTTGCAACGAAAATGCGGGGATTATGAAATCATGCAAGCCGTGCATATTTTGCGCGGAAATCGGCAATTTATGCGGCGTATTTGAAAAAATGCGGCCCCCGCATAAATATGCGGACTTTGGCTGATTATGCATTGAATTATGCGATCGCATGATCGCGTTTTTCTGGAGGGACTGGTTAAAAAAGCAGCTGCTGCAAAAGAGAGATAATTTGCGTGGAAGAAAATTGCTGCTATAGTAAATGCGTAAGTTCCAATAAAGTGTATTAATATCAGATTTAATCATAAGTATAATATTACGGGTGAAATGATATTGAACCTATAATCTATTTCATTTAGGTGAAATCCTGCGGGCGAAAAAGTCCTAGGCCTACTAATCCCATTCTGAGGCTGCAGCACCATCATTAACATAATTATAATTCATAATCTTTTATTTCAAAGGTTTACATCATTCACCTGCAATACTGTGGAACTCCTTTTTAATGTCTCTTACTGGTTTGTGTCTAGGGAACACTACAAAAACATTTAAAACACGTTTCAGAGCAAGTCACACTCTTCTGACGGTGCTTTGCTATACAGTGGCTTTACTAATATGCTCCGCATCACCAATGTTGTAAAGAACACTGCCGTTTGGGAAAAAAAAAACGTAATGCGACACAAATAATACGCTGGGATGTAAGAGCATGTAGACGATGGTGACGTTAGTGATATAAGGACGGATAAGGTTATGTAGGCTACATAACTGATAGACTGGGAAGAAAAATGATACCGCTCAAACAGGTAGGCTAGTATCTGGAAATGAAAATGCATCTATAGCCTCAATATCATCTCCCGACGTATGTTTAACTCCCCGCAGTAATACAGCTTCTTCATCAACGGGATCGACTAAAAGGAAATGCCTAATACAGTTAATAAACCAACCCTGTCTTTTTATTCATGCAGATAAACTGCGCTAAAATGCGCCTGATACAGACTGAATGAATGAATGAGGAAATGAAAGCGCGCTGTGTCAGAGGGAGGAGAGTCGAGGTTTATTGAAGAGAACCTGCTCCCGACCAGGTCAGGTTCACAGACTCAGTTACCATAGTAACTGGCTCTGAGGTTAAGTTACCTCTCTTTCTGAAATGGGCTGGAGTTCCCCCTCTCTCTCAGGTTTGATTAACCTCCCTTTCTGAAACAGAAAACCCAGAGTTTCCCTCATTTCAGGGTTAACAAACTCAAGAGTTTTCACTAAACCTGCTTTCTGAAACGGGCCTCAGAAACATGTTGGACTTGAGGTCACAGGTGAAGTTTTCTGATCACCCACTTTTTTGTTGTGATGTTTTCTTTTTTTGCAGAAGACAAAAAAGACTTTTTTGCAAGATAGTGAACACTAATGTTGTTCATGTAAAAAAGCTGTGGGGGACAAGTTCAAACAGCTGGCCAGGGAAAATGTACCTACATCAGTTGCCCAAGTACCAGGCCTAAAATGCCCTCTGTGTGTTTGTAAACTGTAGCGCGTCAGCCTCCAGGGCCCCAATGCTGCACCGGCAGAAACAAAACCACGAGAGGATTAAGGGAAGCGTGTTTGACGTGAGCAAATAAAACCAGCATGCCTGAGCCGGTCCTCTGCTCTGTGTGACAGGAGCTCAGGACAGCAAACTCTACACCTCCGTCCACCCAAAAGAACACAAACAAACCGACCTCCCGCTGCCCCACCAGCCAGCCCTATGTTGTCTGACTCCAAAATCCATCTTCTATCGCTTATGGTGTGTTAACACAAGCTCCTGTTATGACCCCCAGCACACTCAGTAACCCACTCATCACGTGACTAGGGCGAGTGATCTTTTTTAATCTTTTCAAATCCTCATATTCAGAAGCCGAGGACAGGCTTCCAAATGATTTCTCTCAGTTTCCAGTCAAGCTGGCCTTTTATCAAGCTGTTACTCCTGCACAGTTGGACAAAGTGTTTGGTCAGATACCGGGTGGGCTGCCATGCTGTGCTCCAGCCAGAGAGGAAAAAGAAGAAGAACCTTCAGATAGATATGAAAATGTTTCTTGATTATATAATGAGCCTTTTCCCAAAACAAAATCTCTTGAGAGTTTGTTTTGGGAAAAAATGCCCCTCCTCTCCACATAATATCCTGAGTAAAACTGTGGAGGACCACAACCGTACCCATGTGAAGCAACAATACTGCAGGGATAAAAAAATAAAAATAAAGGAAAGGCACAGATGGAGGCACTGAAGAGAAACACCCTCTCAAAGGGGCGGTGGAGGGTGTCACTATTGGATTCACTCAGTCATGCCAGCACAGTGACAGACGTTCTTTCTCCGTGTCCCGAATGAAATGTACCCAAAACCTCATTATGCCTACAGTGGAGGGAATGTACGTACTGTGTGTGTGAGTGTGTGCATGTGAAAGTACATGTCTAATTAATCCCTAAAATCCACCCCATCAGTCTCTGACAAACAGACAGACAGCATTCACGCCTGGTACCAGAGTACAGGATCTTGGCCAAGTGGTTGAATTAACCGCCCAATAGCTGCTGGACGACAAAACAAAGCAGAATTTCTAAAGAGGATTGTGCTAAAAAGACAGAGAGGGAAAACAAAATGCGCTGTTACAGCAGGGATGCTGAAGTCACATTTGGCTTGCACTGTAGTTAATAAGTTCAAAAAGTTTACTGGCAATATTGGCTGCTATTTTTCCTCAGAATGAGACCATTGGGAAATAAAATATGCCAAATCACCAAAAAGATAAGCCGATGCCAGTTTGACAATCTTCAGACTCCACAAACCCCCCCCCCCACCCCCCACACACACATCAAAACTTTGGTGAAATCAGCAGGAGGCTGTGACTGGAAGATAAGTGACCTTTTTCTGCACTGTGTCAACTTCTTAACGGCTCCTGGCCTCTTTTTTTTTTATATGCAGCCCCCCCACTGAAGTCAAACACACAAACCAGTTATAAAGGCCTCAGGCACAGAGCCCTGACTGACAAGATGAGTTAATAAACCCCCACTGTGTTAACTTTAATGACACCAATGGCAAACAACAAAACACTTGCTGACAAAAGAGAACACGCGGGCCAACAAACATGGCCACTTCAACCTGATAGTAGCAATTCACAACAGCAGTTGACAAGCTGAAAAACCCCAGAACAGGACAGAGACTGGTACTCATGCTCTTGTACACATTGTTAACCTAATAGCGCCCTTGCTTGATTTACCTCCATCCACTGTGATTTGGTTAGTGCTGAGTGTGAGGAGGCCATACGTGTGTGTGTCTGTCTCTCTCTCTCTCTCTCTCTCTAACTCTCTCTCTCTCTCTCTCTCTCTAACTCTCTCTCTCTCTAACTCTCTCTAACTCTCTCTCTCTCTGGGAGTGTCGAGCTGGGCACACAAGGAGTGATTACATTTCAGCAGCTCGGCTCACTGAGACAGATTTGATCTGTTTGCATGGTATAATCTAATATGGACTAAATATGTGCATGGCAGCTAAATTATTGTCATTAAAGCCAAATAAGCTGTAAGAGTAATGACAATATCAAACATTCTCTGTTTTCAGGTTGTTAAATGTAAGAAATTGAATTCACGTGAATGACCACAACTAGGGCTGGGCGATATGGAGAAAATCAAATATGACGATATTTTTGTCCCAATATCGATATCGCGGCGATATTGTAGGGTTGACATTTGGTGCTTTAACAAAAATATTCACACAAAGAGATTTGTGATAAACAATCATCAATGTGTATTTAATGACTAAGAGGCTAAAGACAAATAATAGAACATTCACTTTCCTGTAATGCAGCCTTTAAAAACAGGAAAAAAAATTACCATATTACCATGTTATGATATCCCAAATCTGAACGATATCTAGTCTCCTATCACGATATCGATATATAATATCGATATATTGCCCAGCCCTAACCACAACTTAACATCATATAACATGGCTGCTTTTAAACCTGTAGATCTGTTGGCCAGATAGGACTGGGCAATGTATCGATATTATATCGATATCGTGATATAAGACTAGATATCTAGATAATCTTAGATTTTGGATATCGTAATATGACATAGCCTAAGTGTTGTCTTTTACTGGTTTTAAAGGCTGCATTACAGTAAAGCTATGTACTTTTCTGAACTTACCAGACTGTTCTAGCTGTTCTTTTATTTGCCTTTTCCCCACTTAGACATTATGTCAACATTACTGATGATTAAAATCTAAGTGTGAAGATATTTTGTACCAATTGTCAACCCTAGAAAATCGCCGCAATATCGATAGAGGTATTTGGTCAAGAATATCGTGAGATCTGATTTTCTCCATATCGCCCAGCCCTATGGCCAGATGATAATAGGGCCAAATTCTGAGAGCTGTTGGAAATCACCACCTGAAAATGTCAGGAAAGTCTTTGACATCGTTGGTGTCATCTTACCGCAATCCATCTTTTTCTTTTATTTGGTTTTCTTAAAGATAGCTTGCACATCTGGCACATCTGGCACGCTACTTTGATTTGGCAATCAAGCAACAACTTGGTTTTCCTGGAAACATGTGTCTGCAAGCATACAGTTTTCATTAGTGAAGCACATGCAGATGGCCTGCTGTGGCTGTGTTTACACGCATAGGAACTGCGCGTGTGTGTGTGTGTGTGTGTGTGTGTGTGTGTGTGTGTGTGTGTGTGTGTGTGTGTGTGTGTGTGTGTGTGTGTGTGTGTGTGTGTGTGTGTGTGTGTTGAACACTAAGTTTGAAGTCCATCAAAGGACCCCGCTCGAACTGAAATCAAAAACAAACCAACACACACACACCCTGTTGATACTCAAATAGCAGACAACATGTCTCTGTAACTGAGGAACCAACAAGTCACACAAAGTACAATAGAGGAGAAAGAAAACAAAAAACAAAGCAATAGTACAGAGGAAGACGCGAACCAAACCCTTTTGGCACACCCAAACCACACGCACGTACCGATAAAAGGAAAGGTGACCCTTATGAATGACACCCACTATTGACAGTGATTCACTAATGATTTAATACAAAGAGACAAAAGGCCTTCGGTGCTTATCTATCCAGGTATTGTAACCTTCTACCAAAGTCCATTCACAGCACTGGATCGCTGACCTAAAATGTCCTGGCAGGAAGATGTTTTTGAGTCTTTATTAATAAGGAAACCAGCAATTCTCACGGAATCATCAGACAAACCATGACAACAGCCCACAATAGTTCACGTCAATTTTCCCATTTCCTGAACTAGTTTCCCGGCATGAATTTGTCGGCCAGTGGGCACGGAGGTGACCGCAGTTACGCCAACAGCCATCCTTTGTCTTTTCAGTACGCTTTGAGAGAGAAACCACCTGTTTCTGTTTCCATACAGAGCTGAAAACAATGAGGGCTCGCTGGACTGTAAACAGGCTAAAGCCTGGACCACAATGGCCAGTTGCACAGTCATGTGTGTTTTCAATATACTATATATGACCGGCCAACATATTGCATCAAGCATGGCCCTGCTGCTAAAAGCAATATTTTTGCCAGCAGAGGCGGGACACTTAACGCAATCATACGTGGTTAATGTTTAACTGAGCATTCATAGAAGCAAGCATTAGTGCTGCTACAGAAGACAGAGCTGATGGAGTAGTAACTGCAGTTGGATGTTGGATTTGAAAAGAAATGTACAACAACGAAAGGCAGGTCAACGGAGTTTCTTATCAGACACAATTCAGCGGATAAACCCGTTATAATCAACTGCTGGGTTATTATCAATTTTAACCAGTATGTGCAACAAAATCTTTTCTAATTAACTGAATGGCATGGGGAGATGACAACATGCTGCTCATGGAGGTTCATGCTCAGTTTCGAGGTTTTAAAAGATAGCACCTTGTCATGTTAAAGGAAAATGATGTTATTTGTCAACCTGGGTTATATATATTTTTTGTCCATTATGACTATTGGTAAAGATAACATTTTATTAGGTGGGGTCTTTAAGAACTACTCTGTTAATAACAACTTCAATCAGGGCAAGGAGTTCAAGATTCCTACAACTTTCCAAAAAAAATAATAAACTTAATTTAACAGAAACACTTTTCTCGGAATGACTAAAGTAAACACAGAAAGTAGTAGGTCCCATGGCATGAAAATTTCACTTTGAGGTTTTTTAACATTAATATGCGCCCCCCCCAGCCTGCCTATGGTTCCCCAATGGCTAGAAATGGTGATAGGTGTAAACCGAGCCCTGGGTATCCTGCTCTGCCTTTGAGAAAATGAAAGCTCAGATGGGCCGATCTGGAATCTTGCTCCTTATGAGGTCATAAGGAGGTCCGATTTATGGCGCCCGAGACGAGGTCGTGCACGGCTCTTTTTTTTTCAGTGGCACGCGACAAAGCGGAAATAGGAGGCCTGAATGAGTTCGCCGACAACCGGATGCCAGGACTCTCAGAGTGACTGCAAGTCTCTCTTGTAAATTTACTGGGTTAAGATGAGCTCTCTTATGGTGAATGAAAGGCTTGATCCGACGAAGTAGGTCATTGAATCATAATCGAAGCATTGACGGCAATGCTGCTGCCAGTTATGCCGTTGTTTACCTTTTTCTTCTTCTTCTAGTCCGTAGAAAGAGCAGCGTTGGTAGCCTTTGCTCATTAGCGCCACCGCTGTTCAGGATAAGACTGCAACTAGTGTCGCGAGCACCAGCGCAGGTATAAATAGTCGCGCCGATTTCATGACGTCACATATGCAAGCGCCAGCTCGGCTGCGGTTACTGTAAAACGCGCTTAAGGAAAGCTCATTGTGGGACTGGCTCTAGTGGCTGTAATTCTGCACCAAGGCTGAATTTCAGGAAAGACACTTCAGATACAGTATTAGGGGACCACTAAGGTCTATATAAAAGCATCCAAAGAGCACCATGTCATGGGACCTTTAAAAAGCTGTAGGAGGCTTGGGATCCTTCTGAACCATTCAAAGTTTTTCTTCCTAAACTCTGGGTTACCTAAAATCTCTACAATGGAGGTGGCGAGGAGGCTACATCATTAGGACCCATAAAGAAATGTGCACAAATGGATAAATAAGATCCAGGTTATAATTTCCTTTAAGCAGAGCCACTGTTATTAGCACGCACAAGTCAAAATCAAAACAAGCAATGACACATATTCCAAAATATGTTTGTAATAAGATAGGATTCCTGAGGATGTCAGTTGGACAGGTGTGCCAGCTGATGATGATGTTGTTGTGTGGTGTTCACATTAAACAAAAACCACAGAGGAAACTTTCGCAATGTGGAACAACCCACCAGGCTGGCCAGTTAGCTTCACTATCTCAGACATGATAATTAACCAAACTGGTTTTGCGCTTTAAACAATGCATTTCAAAGACATCCAAACAATGACAGGTGCTGCAGTAAATTACAGTCCTACAGGTGAGTGACGATGATGTGCTATAAACATAAAGAAAATATTTGAATTATGTTATTTTAAAGCATGGGATTAGAAGTTGGGGCGTCAAACTGTCATTGGTGTTTTCAAGAAGGGAGTGAGATGACTTTCATGTGGAGTGTACGCCACACAGGAAATAATTCTTGTTGAACTGGTTATTTTCCTTTACAATGGTTTGTTAACACTGACAGTAACCAAAACAGGCAAAGATCTGAGCGATTGAGTGACTGGTGCATGGTTGTTGCGCAAAAGAAAAAGAGAAAGTGGCCCCTTTTCTTGGGAAAAGCCGTGATATATTGTTGTTAAATGGGATGGTAAAGGGCATGTGGTGTCACTGTGCCAGAATCAGCTACGGTTTCTAACAGGGGTATAGCCATAGATATAGAACAACATAATTGTTCTATATCTATGGGTATAGCCTTGTGCCGAATATTGAAGGATTTTCAGGGTGTGGGGCACAAAACCCCTGAAGCACGGTTTTGACCTCTTTCATTATTTAACATACAAATTGTGTAGTTCCATAATAATTTCAAAATATCATTTGAAATACATCTACACTCTTGTAAAAAATAAAAAAGAACAAGACTTTCTAGAGAACAATAATCTACTTAAGGCTTTGGTAGACTAAATCAAGGAGTCGCAAGACAAATCTGTGGGGTCGGAAGCGGATTAACAGGACGGGACAGCTAAACAGCAAACACATTTCTGCTGGACCAGTTTATATTTGTTTGTTTTTTAGGTTTTCCTTAAAAAAAAAAAAAAAAAAAACATTTGGTGAATTACTGGATAATTTCACCTCTAAAAATGTTTTCAAATGAAACAGAAAAAGAAGTCACTCTTTGGTTAACCTGGTCATGAATCTTTACAACTGGAAACAAAGGGTTTGACCACAAGCCACAAAAGGTCGTAAACCACAGAACTAAATTATGACTAAAAAGCTTCTTTTTTTTTCTCCTCACAGGGAACCTCTGTCTTACGAGAATGATCTGGTTAATGTGTTTCTCTTGATCAAAGTTCAAAGTCAATTATATTCTGCGAAGCGCCTGAAGACTTTGCATTACATTGGATTCTGCTCCCATATAAAGTCTTTTCAAAGATTAACCCTCAGCATGATTTCTCTTCAAAGTTCAAAGAGCTCGCTGCTTTCTTTGCAGGCCGGGTGAATCCTGTAATTGTCTGAGACAAAACAACTCCCCTCGGGGAGTTCAACGCAAGCCTCGGTGCTTTCCAGTATCAACAGCTGAAAAAAATGACACATCCGTCACCTCTGAAGTGATTAATACTTCTCCAGAAACTGTGAGGCTTCCACAGCTTCAGAGCTCTGGAGTGCATTACTGAAACTCTTCCAATAATGTAACCATATTTCAACAAGTGATATTTTCTATGTATTACAGCTGCCATTTTGAATTGGACTCAGAGTTTATCTATTTATAGTGACAACTTAAATGTGACCTTTTGCTCTCAGCAAAATGTCCATCTTTGTGCCGTTTACACAGTAAATACTTCTGTCAAACTATTAAAAAATGCTAACAATGATTCTTTCTCCCGAACTATAGGACCTTTTGCGCAGCCCATGTTATTGCAACGGAGCCATGCAGAAGACCAAATGTCAAGGCATTCTCCCATCATTCTCTGTTGGCCTCCTATGGAGCATGAGATAAAGGCGGGTGGATTACCGAGGCCGCAACCAATTTACATAGCCATTTCCTGAGGCATGGGAAGCAACAAGAACATGCAATATACTGTAGGTTATAACAGCTGACTCCATTTAACTCATTTATTTTCTCATATAAAGAAAGGCAAAACATTTATACTCCATATATTAAACCTCCACATAATATTGAATCCAGACAAATAAAAATAGTGTTGATTTACAAGGAAATTAGTTGCCCTCCACTTTAACAAACTGCTTGTGAAACTGCCTGAAGATAGTTTTCTGGAGTGCAAATGAGTCTAACTGCCTCTACCCAACCCCCACTCCTGCACTCCCTCTTTTCAAGTATAAAACTGTAATGACCTCAGCACAGTCAGAGTCGGGCAGGTAGCCAGTTTCCTCACTACGCAGCAGCAGTATCCTCCAGAGCTAACTGAAATAGCCTCCATTGCAGGAAAAGCACAGTCAGTCTGAGATGACACACACACACACACACTCCCCTCCCCTCTGACTCTGCAGCGCACACAATAGATCTTGATGGAGAGATATCTGCCTAGCAGCTGTGGAGAAGTCATACAAGGAGCTGAAAGGCCTGGAGTGTGTGTGTGATAATGCAACACTTTAGTCACTGGAAAAGACACAGAAAAGCAAGAGGACACTTGGAAAAGTGGTGCTGCTGCCGTGAGGCAGAGTCTGACCGTGGCCTAAATCTCTCCAGTTTCCTCATTTCTCTTTTATCACAGAGCTACCAGTACAGTGTTGGGTAAATGATTCATCAAGCAAAGTGACAAATACGGACTGACCTCAGGGCTGTTAGGGTGTGGTTGTGCGTTTGTGTACGTGAGTGTAGAAGGGGGTCAGAGGGCAACAGTTGTACAAAGACAACACCAAAGCAAAGCCCATTAGTCGATATGTTCTCCTGCTTTTGTCCAGACTAGCGGTTTAACAAGAACGAAGGGTTGATTACTGACGATGAGCAAGGAATAATTAAAGTGAAAGTTATCAAACGGATCTGCAGACTTTACGGTCAGTGTAGTTAAAGTCGAGCGCACACTATACGGTTTGATCAGAGAATGATTAACGAGGCTGGGCAGGTATACAGCCACGGTGGCAATTCTAGAGTAAATTACCCAGTTCATTGGGCTTGATGACCATGAGAGGCAAGTGCCAGGTCTGTAAACACAAACAGGAACATCTCACTAATGATGCAGGAAAGTGGACAAATTTGGGAGTGAGGGATGAGGTGAAAGTAGCTGGGCAATTTGTTGAGCTCTTAGTAGATTCCCAGAGAGTAGCACAGTATTAATGTTACGTAACTCTAAGTGAAGAATACTGATGTTTTAAGTCCATCTGCCAACTCTAATTTAAGCCACATCCTGTAGCTGGAAATAGTTATTTGGGACCCTTTCAGACTCAGCAACCTAGTTCCCACTATTAGGCATCTACAAATTCAATAATGAAGTTGTATTGCAATTTGTGTGTCCATAGGTCTGTGGACCCTTGGGGACTCCTAATGGGGATCCCAACTGGGTAATAGTTTTCTAGTAATAGTAGAAATAGGAGGAATAAAAACTCCTTTCATCAGCTAATTTGTTATTATTGTGATGTTGGCCTTGCCTCTAAAACAGATAATTATGTAATTTCATAAGCAGTTATACAAAAGCAGGATTTCTTGCTAAATGGGTACCTCTGTGTCAAAGCTAATGCTTCTATATTAGGAGATCCCATGACATAAAAAAGTTTGAGGAGCTAAACTGAATGCACGGTTAAAAACTATTTCCCCTAAAAGTAGCAAAGTTTCTCCAGTGACAGATTAAAAAGATGCAGATCCAGATGAAGCAAGCCAAGAATACCTGCATATTCTGAAACAAACAAGTATATTGTAGAGCACTTTTTGACCCAAGAAAATAAACTCCACTGGCGACTTTCATAATGTTATGGTTTGATTTTTACTTTCCAATCTTTAACAGGCGGATGGAGGACACAGAGGACGCCAGAGGGCTCATTGGCGTCCATATGGGACAGCCAGGCTCGATGGGACAGGCTCTATGGGACTGCAAGGCGCTGATTGACCAAAGGGCAGGTTTGACATTCAAATGAGATGCAGATTTCACACTGTTGGCTTTACTTAAACCTACTACCGTAATTTACCCCCGCAGAATAACCTGAATATAATATTAAGACACACTGACTACAGCCGAATGATTACTAAAAGTCGTCATTTGCATAACTAGCCGATATAAGTGTAATAGAACATAGCTAGGTCACTCAACCCTTAAACAATAACAAGAAGAAAGGTTACCTTTCTTTACGGTCCGAGTAATGGCGAAGTTTAGGTTATATTCCACTGGGCTTTCCCTAAACACAGGAAAGCAGCAAAGCTGGAAGAGAAGCTTCCTTTTTTCACCGCAAAGTCAGTTTAGTTTCCTAGGCAGGAGAAGCAGGAGAGTTGCGACAGGACAGTTCCCTTGTTGGGGCTCGAATGTCCGTTTAGTTTGCATGTGTGTGGCGCACAAAGCGGCCCTCCCCCTCCCCCTCCCCCTCCCCAGCCCGCCGCCTCCTCTCATGTGCCGGAGAGAGCACCACCTCCTGCTGCGGTTTAAAGGGACAGAGGCCCATTTATCCACAACACATAACAATAGACGGAACTTCAACTTGGTGGGGCTGCCAAGCCAGCAGTCCAGGACTAATTGCGATGAAATAGGATCTTCAAACAGTTCCGCAGGACATTTAAAGGAATAGTTAGACTTTTTGCAAAATGCGCATTTTCACTTTCTTGCCGATTAGTAACTAGTAAGCTAGTAAGCTAGATAACAACATCGATACCACTTAACTGTAGCTAGCTTAGCTTAGCTTAAATATTGGAAACAGGGAAACCGCTCACCTGGCTCTGTCCAAACGACACAAAATGCAAAATCTGCCTACCAGCACCTGAAAGCTCACATATTAACGCGTTATCCTAGCTCCTGTTGCAGTTGCCAGGCAACCAGCCAGCCGAGACTCCTATGGCATAGTATACTTTTTATGACTTTTTCATGACTTTGTCATGACGTGAATGTTTTTGTATGACATACTATGACTTTTTTTATGACATACTATAGCTACTATTATTTTTCATGACTTTTTATGACATACTATACAATTAATGTTTCATGACTTTTTGTGGCCTACTATTATGACTTTTGTTCATGACATTTCTGACATAATATACTGTGACTGTTTTTAATGAAATGTTATGAAATGTTATAAGTGACTTTCATGAGATACTATACTAGGACTTTTTGTATATCATTTTTATGGCATACTATGACTTTTTCATGACTTTTTTATGATACTATATGTTTTTTGCATGACATACTATACTATGATTTTTTATGACATACTATATTATGATTTTTTTTACGGCATACTATACTATGAATTTTATTACTTTTTTAGACATACTATGCCTTTTATAAAAAAGTTCAACATACTTTACTATGACCTTTTTTTGACACACTATACTATGACTTGTTTATTACCTTTTTCGACATACTATACTTTGCCTTTTTTATGACTTTTCACATGCTATAATATGACCTTTTTCGACATATACTACACTAAACTATGACTTTTTATTACCTTTTTCAACATACTATACTTAGACTTTTTTATGACTTTTATCAACATACTATACTTTGACTTTTTTATGACTTTTATCAACATACTACTATGACTTCATGACATACAATACTTTGACTTTTTTCAACATACTATACTATGACTTTTTATGACTTTTTTTATTACATTCTATACTATGACTTTTTTGACATACTATACTATGACTTTATTTCTTTTTTCGACATACTACTATACTACTGTATGATGTTTTTATGACTTTTTTCAACATACTATGCTATGACTTTTTAATGACTTTTTTGTGACATACTATACTATGACTTTACATAGCATTTTATGGCATACTATGCTATGACATTTTCAAGGTTGGTATTGCAGGACAACTGGGATTTGACCCAAATGCAGATGGAGGCAGCTGGATGAATTCAATGTTTTGTTGTAGAAGCATGAGTATTGATTGGCACAGGCATCTTGAGTCCAAATTAGGCAGAATGCCCAGCAGCAGACAGGTAGCAGGCACGTAACAGGTTGCAGAAAAACCACACTGTAGCAATGATGACTAACTGGCAGAGGAACAAAGGCTCTGGGCTGGTATGTATACTTCAACTCACTGACTAATGCTGACTCCAGTTCTGTTCACCTTATATGGTGACATACTTAAGTTACGTTTGACTGTTATGATTTCGGTGATGAGTTCAGCGAAACTAACCAAGGTTGTTATTTTCGATGTCATCACACTGATTCTTGAAAAAACTATTGCAATCCAAGACAGGCTCAGTCCAATGTGAAGCAATCATTTTGGCTCCTTTGCTAAGAGTAAATAATTTAGTTGAGGTTATTCCATGGGAAATGTCATGTCTTTACTTTTCATAAATGTAGCCTTGCTCGATAGATGAAAGAAATGAAGATTGCTCCACACCCTTTTAAGTAATAAAACGTTGAGTTATTGTTTTTACGTTGATTTGGATCCAACCCATATGTGCCTTTTGTATTCGAAAGTGCATGATTTACATAGTAATTGTTCCAGTTGAATAAAGATGGGAACACCTGTGGGTTAAGGAGAATCAAAAGGAATGTAGTTGGGTCATTTAGTTAGTAATCAAATACTGTGTGATGTTTAAGATACTTGTTGTTACATTTATTAGTTATTAAGGTTAATTTTATTCATTTATATTTTTTTGATCAATTTGATTTAAGGTATCCATTATCCATTCTATGTATTGAGTCACCAGATATTGATTTATTTTAGATTATAGATAGTGACCAGTATGTTCAGGGTGAATGTATTACCAATTATGTACTGTATGTTTTGACAAGTACTCAATAGGTCCGACGTCCTTCTTATATACCGTCTATGGACGGCCCCTACACATTGACATATAAAAGCCCCTACAGGACCCGCTTATTTTCTGAACTTCAGACTCCATTGTGGATAAATGCATCGTTACTTTATGTTGTCTTGCAACCTGAAGAAGGCAATGTTGATGTCGAAACGCATCGTTGTAAAGTTTCGAAATAAATTCTTGACAACATAACCATCACGTTTCAAGGACTTTTTAGTCACCTTTCATATTACAAAGTTTAGTTTAGTTTTAGTTTAAGTTTGTTTTCTTTCCACACCAACAGCGGGGCCTAGTAAGATGGAAGACGACTACGAGGACGGTTCAGACTGGCAAACGGTGAAGTACCGACGAGCAGGTTAATCAACCGTGAGTTTGACAACGCTCGTAACCGCCATTGGCCCTCCTATGAACGGTACGAACCTAGCTACCCCGCTAACAACGGGCCTGCTTACAACTACGCTAATCAAGCTAACTAGCTACCCTGCTAACAACGGGCCTGCTTACAACTACGCTAATCAAGCTAACTAGCTACTTCGCTAGCAAGCCAGTTAATGACTATCAATATAACCATAGATATGCAACAGGCCGGCTAACGGCTATTCCAACCAAACTAACAACCGTGCTAGCTAGCTACGCGGAGGTGGCTAGGATCAACAGCTACAGCTTCCAACAACTACATGGCCGGGAATCAACGCTACAACTGGGGCTCCTCTAACTACAACCAGGGAAACTATGGAGCATCCAGGGGAGAAATAACCGCAACCGCCGCCGCAGTGTAGGTAACTATGGAGCTCGTTGGCAGCGCAACTCGTGCTCGCGGCCAACCTTGGCAAAGACTACTGCGCGCCCCCCCGACGACAGTGGACTGATTACGGCAATAACAAAGAGCCCAACACGATCATGATGCTAATTTCACAGTCAGAACACGCAGAATACATAGACTAATCAAGGCTACACATCATTTGAATAATGTTTGACGATGTCCTGGCCAAAGTAACAACACAACATGTAGAAAGTTTTGATTTCACACTTATCTACACACTATCTTACTTCTTAAAATATATGACTTTTATTATTGTGTAATGTAAGAAGGACTTTAACTTTTGTGCCCCCCCCCCCCTCCCTCACAAAAAAGAAGGTTTCAGGCTCAGGATCTTTTATCACTTTAAGCTCTGTATAGCTGCAGCATGGGCACGTAGCCATTACGGCAAAAAACTCTCACAGGAGACATGCCAGGGGTGTAGATCGATGCTATGCAGTCACACGCGCAATCATGTACACAAACTGAAACGCTGGCACACACACTAGGGCTGCTCGATTATGGATTATTACGGTCAATATTGAAATCACGATAATTTAACACGATTAGTCGTTGAGTTCTGGAAAGATGTTGCAATTATTGAACTTAAAAAGCAGTGGAAAAAAGTTAAATAAATAAACAGTAAAAAAAACACAACTGTGAAATTTGCCTTAATACTTTTCCTATTTAAACTTTATTTTTTCATTCAGAACACAAGAGAAAATGAGAGTTTACTTGCAAAACGTAATGAGCTAAATAATAGTTTTTCTTGATTATTCTGTTTTTGTTATCATTGGGAGCCGAAATCATAATCAGGATTACATTTTGATTAATTGCACAGCCCTAACACACACCTGTCGTACCTGTCGATGATAACCGGGTGGTGGAGCTCCAGGAGAGAGCGAGAGATGCCGCACCGCAGCCACGGCCTACACAGGAAGTGACGTCACCCTCCTCCTCCCGCCCAGGACTGGAACCAGATCGACACAGCTGGGGAGGATGTTCCCCCAGCGCCTGCGGAACAACTACCACAATGCCAGCCCAGAGCACAGCGGGACGACATGAGACCGACACCTACTTCTGGACCACAAGAAGTCACAGTGGAAGTACATCGGACCTCTTCGGACCAGGGGCAGCAGACGGAGCCGGTGGGAGACGAGCTGGGAGAGCCAGCACCACCCTCAACCTACCCTCCTCCCCCCTCCTTCCCCTCCTTCCCCTCTCTTCTCTCTCCTCTTTCCTCTTCTCCTCTTCTTCTCCCCCCTTTAACCCCTCCCCCTTTTAACCCATCCCCTGACACCCCACTCTTCTGTCCCAATCCCCCTTCCTCTTCCTCCCACATCCCTTCTTGTCTCCCCAGGTTCCAGGTTCCGGCCGGCCCTGCTGTGACTCCTGGCATCCTCAAGGGAGGACCGACTACCCCCGTGCCTCTTGCGATCACAATATCTGACATAGAGACCCTTGAGAGGAATGCCTTAAATCGGCCGGCCACTACACCTACGTCTCTCGCAATCACAATCTCTGATGTGGAGACCCCGGAGAAGAAATCCTTAAACCGAACCAAGGAGGTAATTGTTACAGAGGGCGTCACACCACATCACAGACTGGTTCCTCTCAACGCATCACGAGTTCAAAGCAATTTACCTTTTGCTACACCTACACAACAACCTGTAGAGTTTACACCTCACAGACATTTTCCTGTAAACAATAAATGACTGACTGGTCTCTAGTAGCAAACAAAAAGTGGTTAAATATGGGGGACTCAAATCTATCCAGGTTTCCGGCGTACAATGAACCAAACATTCAGATTGAGAGTTTTCCAGGAGCTACGTTTAAACATGCTGAGGCCATATTGGCACGCACTGCTGTTTAACAGGAAGTTGAAAGCTATTTAGAGGTGTGTAGTCCAGGTGCCAGAAAGTAGAAATCCTGTCCAGCAGCTGTCCCAACCATCACTAAACCAGCTCCTCTACCAGGTAGATGAGCTCGTTAGTGAAAACACCTGTTCTAGATGTAGAGGCAGATCCAAAAACATGGCAGGATTTTTACTTTCTGGCACCTGGACTATACACCTCTGGAGCTATTCTTATGGCCAAGATTGCCTACCCAAAAGCTTGAATAATGGTACCGATACTCAATTTCTCCCGCTCTCTCCCACACCAAGAGCAGGAGAATTTGAGGTTGATTAATGATCACATTGTTTTCTATGACGACCTTATCCCACAACTGTCAAGGAACATCTTCTCTACGGAAAGTGACCAAGTCCATTGGACTAAACGGACTGCTGAACACGTTTGACCATTGGGTAGCCCATTTAAACGAACAGTCCCCATAAAAACCTCAGAGGTAACGGGGTTAAATACTGTAGTTAATCTTTCCAAATCATTAAAATTGACTGCAGCACAGACTGATCTACTCAACAAAGGACTGACATTTATTCCATCCATTTTAAAGCAGACGAATAAGGAAATCAGAGATACTTTAAGAGCGGATATACAAGATTATCACAGACACTTGAAGTTGGCAGTATATTATAAGGACAAACCTGAGACTACACAATTACCATTTATACCCAAATCTACCTGGTCGCCTGCCCTTGCTCAATTGCCACCTTAGGTTTCACAGCTTATTCAACTGGACTTAAACACCTTTCAGAACCAATACAAAGTGGGTTGGACCAAACCTAACCTATCTGACTTTGAGTCCGAAGCACTCGAACAGCTCAGCAATAATAATGACATTGTGCTGAAGCCGGCAGACAAAGGCAGTGCTGTCGTTATTATGGATAGGGTAGATTATCTGTACGAAGGCTACAGGCAATTAGGAGATACAGATTATTATACCAAATTGGACCGTCCCATTTATAAGGATAACATTCCTCTGGTTGAAAAGATTGTTACCTCCCTCTATAACAAAAAGTTCATTAACAATAAACAAAAACGTTACCTCCTGAGCAGCAAAGAACCCAGAGCACGCCGTTTCTACATGCTCCCACTTATCCCTGGCGATAAGTGGAGCGTCCCTTTCAAAATACCTCCTGGGAGGCCTGTTGTTTCGGACTGCAGTAGTGAAACGTATCACACAGCCAAGTTTATAGATCACTATCTAAATCCGCTGTCTATATTACACGAGAGTTACATCAAGGATACTTATGATTTTGTGGAAAAAGTTAAACCTGGAAATTCCTGCCACGGCTTTTCTTTTCTCGCTCGCTTCCTCCTATATGCTGCAATGAGTCTATAGTCCTCAAGAAAAGTTTTACCTCCCGAGCAGACAAAGGTATTCTTCAGTTTCCTGACAACTTTGACGTTCGCTTCTGAATATTGGACTACAATGGAGAGAATAGAATCCAGACAAATGGGTTTGACTTCCTCAAATGTTTTGAGGGCCCTACGCAACATGGTGAATGCGTAGCCTCTATTCAGAAGGGATGAGAAGAAGGTTTTAACTGCCTCCTTAAAATCTTCTTGTCTGATACAGATTCTCTTAAACAGTTGAGACTTGACCAAGCCAGCAAATTTATGTTTTGGATGGTAGCTCGTCCTATACAGGAGTGAATGGCTATCTGTCTCCTTAAAAAACACTTTGATGTCCAGGTTATGTTTTTCTCCAAAATTTTGACCTTTAAAGGAACACGCCGACTTATTGGGACTTTAGCTTATTCACCGTAACCCCCAGAGTAAGACATGTCGATACATACCCTTCTCGTGTCTGTGCGTGTTGTAACTCTGTCTGACGGTTCCACCGGTAGCTTAGCCTAGCACAGAACCTGCAGGTAACTGGTTCCAACAATCCTACTGCTCTGAATAAGTGACAAAATAACGCCAACATGCTCCTATTTACATGTTGTGATTTGTAGAGTCACAGCGTGTACAAAAAACAATGTAACATGAGACACAGCCATCTTCTAACCGTAAACAAACCGGAAACTATATTTTCAGAAAGGCTTGCTGCAAAGCAAATCACTACGCCCAAGTAGCCGAAGTACCTGAGCTTCGCCTTCTGAGAATATAGTAAACTGAGACCGTTAAACCCACCAAAGACTAGAAAAATAGATAGCTTTTTCAGGAACTACAGGACAGTTCAAAATCAAACTACTAAGGAGGTCTTCAAAACACAGGGTAACTCAGATGTGAAAACTAGAAACTGTATCTACCTCATCAGGTGTCAAAAGTGCTCGTTGCACTATGTAGGGGAAACAGGAAATACCTTGTTGACACGATTTACCCAACATAGATACAATGTCAACAACCAGAAGAACTTGAATAATCCACTGGTCAAACATTTTGTGGAACATAATTGGTCCAATTTGAGAGCAACAATCTTAGAAATCGACTCCAATTGGACAGTCAAGATTAGAAGATGGGGTAATCTAGCGTCGATGGGCCTCGGCAGGGAGTTGAGGGCGCTTGGAACCCTGGCTTCTATCAGTAGAAAGGCAGTGAGATTTTCTTTTCTTATCCCTATCCAGCCTGTACTCTGATGGAGACCACTCCTGCTCCCTCTCCTTCTCGCTGGGGCCGTCGTCCACTATTTCCTCCCATCTTCACATTGTGTTTCTCAACTTTACGTTTTTACTGATCCCCTTATATATTGGCACATACTCAATTTTGCATGTTTACTATCTGAAGAAACTATCAATAATTGATTGGAGAATGTTATTCACACCCTTATCTCCTATTCCTAGAGTCCAATGTTTATTTTTCTGCCAACTTGATGTTTTGTATATCTGCATCTCTATTTTTGATGGATTTAAATGCACTGAAGGTCTGCCTTCCATCTTGACAGTTGTGACGAATTGCACTTACACTCAACATTGTCATTATAATGAAAGATAACAAAAAAACACACCAAGTACTTTGGACTGGGACTAAACTTACAGGACAATCTAATACATACAGACCACCACTACTCAATAACTGGGATCACTGGAGCCCTTCATCCATGCTGAATTGGATCCTTCCCTCATACAGAGGCATTCTTAGTTTTTCTCAACAGCTGGACATACATGAACATTGGCTATGCCAGTAGGACTTTGCTTTTCCCTCACACAGAGGTGTTTTCATTTTTCTTATTTCTTTTCCACATATGGAATAACATGTAATGAGAATTTTTTATTCAAACTGTTAATACGTGATGGTTTCAGCAATATCCACATTATGGTAAGTCTATGTTTCACAAGGTATGAACGCACCACTTATTTACCAATCCACTTCTTGCTCATACATCCCTTTGTGCTCTATTTTTCTCTCAAGACTGCAAACACACCAGGCACTCAGCCCTTAACATAACCACTTGGACTATTGACCTTTGGCGGTGAGATTTTCTTTTCTTATCCCTAACCATTGCCTAATCCTAGTGCTAGTCCTGGAAGACAACGTTGGGGGTCTGAAAACACCAAACACCAGTCTTTACCTTCTTGCACTGTCTAAGGAGAGGAGTTAATCACAGAGAGTCTGGACCCAGGGTTACACAACATTGTTTGCCACTGACCTGGTGGTGTGATTATACATGATTCTATGGGATGTGGAACATACTGTATGAAGCTGAGCTCTGTGTATACATGCTGTACCAAGATCTTCTCCGGCGTCAGATTTGTGTTGTAATAAACATATATTTTCAAGTAAGCACAATGGAGACTCGTCGAGTTATTTATTTATTTGTGAAGTGAAGATTGCCCTGAAGTAGGGTTTCCGCATCATGACTTTTTATTACCTTTTTGATGTACTATACTGTGACTATTTTATGACATATTTTCTGCATACTATACTATGACTTTTTGGACATGCTATACTGTGACCTTTTTGGACATACTATTCTATGACTTTTTAAGACATGCTATACTATGACATTTTATGACTTTTTCCACATACTATACTATGATATTTCTATTACTTTTATATGACTTCTTTATGACTTTTTTCCACATGCTATACTATTACTTTTTCAGGACTTTTTTTGACAAACTATACTATGACTTTTTTATGATGTTTTTCGACATACTATACTTTGACTGTTTT
Organism: Perca fluviatilis; assembly: GCF_010015445.1. Classification (NCBI taxonomy): domain Eukaryota; kingdom Metazoa; phylum Chordata; class Actinopteri; order Perciformes; family Percidae; genus Perca; species Perca fluviatilis. The sequence continues at coordinate 9,050,519 of NC_053132.1, forward strand.
ATAACCTTTTTTCAACATACTATACTATGAGCTATTTATAAACTACAGTTCAGCATTGAATACTATTGTGCTCTCCAAGTTTATCATTAAGCTCAGAGAGCTGGGAGGATACACCACCCTCTGTGATTGGATCCTGAGCTTCCTGATGTGCAGACTCCAGGCTGGTTGGGCAGGCAGATCTGCACATTATCTGCAACTTCTACAATTGCAACTTTGACAGTATCCTGACTGGCTGAATCACCGCCTGAAAACTACTGCGCACATCAGAAGGACAGAGCTGCCATCCATAGAGGACCGCTAGGTGTAGGAAACAGGCCAACAGGCTCATCAGAGACCCCAATCACCCCAGTTACAAACTGCTCTGCCTGCTGCTGTCTGCTGTCTGGAGAATTGCTGTCTCAAGCTCCTGGAGGGCTTCTAGGCAATTCTCCTGAACTTTCCCCATATTTATTGTATTGTTTTAATTTTTTATGTGTAAATAAAGAATAAAAATGAAAAAAGCTCTGAGCTCAACACCTGCCTCTGTCCCCTTACCTTTTATATAAATGTACATACTGTTTTATAAACTGTTTACACCTTTGTACATCCTTCTCATTATACATTGCATTCATGTTCATTTATTTAAAATTACTGTTACTACCACAAATTTATATTACTTTATTTTATCTGTTATATTTTATCCCTAGACTTCAACTTGCACTACGATTGACATTTTGTTTTTTAACCTTGGATTTTCTTTTTCTTTTTTACATATTTAATGAGAATTGTTGTATAATTAAGCTGAGAACTAAGATTTTCATTGCCAAAGACTGCTTCTCTGTAACTGCTGTGCATATTGCAATAAAGAACTTGAAACTTTAACTTGTTATGACTTTTTATGACATACTATAATGACATTTTATGGCATACTATGCTATGACTTTTTAGTATGAGTTATCTATCAACTACTATGACGTACCATGACTTTTTATGAGTTTTTTTAACATACAATACTATGACTTTTTTGTGACTTTTTACGACATTCTATACTATGACTTTTTCATGACTTTTTGACATACTATACTATGACATTTTACGACATACTATACTATGACATTTTACGACATTCTATACTATGACTTTTTCATGACTTTTTGACATACTATACTATGACATTTTACGACATACTATACTATGACTTTTTTCCACCTACTACACTGTGACTTTTTATGACCTGAATGAACAGATTTTCACATGGGGAATAAGACAAGGACCTCCCCCTTTTTGGGGGATGGACTTTTTCCAACTTACTATACTATGACCTTTTTAGACATACTATACTATGCCTTTTAATGACTTTTTTCACAATATGCTATACTATGACCTTTTTATGACTTTTTTGGACACACTATACTATGACTTTTTTTTCGACATGCTATACTGACCTTTTTATGACTTTTTTCAACATACTATAGTATGACTTTTCATCACTTACAATATCTAACTTTTATGATTTTTGGACACACTATTATGATTATAACTTTTCGACATACTATAATTTATATTTGATATGCTATACTAAGACCTTTTTTTATATACTATACTATATGTTTAGACTTTTTCATATAATGACCTTATATTTTGATTATGACTTTTATGACCTTTTATAACTTTTTACAATATGCTATACTATGACTTTTTTCGACATACTATATTATGACTTTTTCATGACTTTTTATGACTTTTTTGGACACACTATAATATGACTGTTTTTATGACTTTTTTCGACATACTATACTATGACTTTTTTTTCGACATGCTATAATTGACCTTTTCATTACTTTTATCGACATACTACAGTATGACTTTTTAATGACTTTTCACGACATGCTATACTATGACCTTTTTATCACTTTTTACAATATGCTATACTATGCCTTTTTTTCACATACTATATTATGACTTTTTCATGACTTTTTTCTGACATGCTTTACTATAAACCTTTTATGATTTTTTGGGACACTATACAATGACTTTTTTCGACATACTATACTATGACCTTTTTATGACTTTTGTTTTGACATACTATACTATGACCTTTTATTCCTGTGTTATACTATACTATGACCTTTTATTTTGACATAATTATACTATTATGATCTTTACATACTGACTTTTATGACTTTTTGGACAAACTATAATATGACTTTTTTATGACTTTTTCGACATACTATACTATGACTTTTTTTTCGTTATACTATAATTGACCTTTTATTACTTTATCGACATACTATATTATGACTTTTTAATGACTTTTCACGTACAATACTATACCTTATTTATCACTTTTTATAATATCTTATACTGTCACTTTTTTTTCACTATATTATGACTTTTTCATGACTTTTTTCTGACATGCTTTACTATAAACCTTTTATGATTTTTTGGGACACTATACAATGACTTTTTTCGACATACTATACTATGACCTTTTTATGACTTTTGTTTTGACATACTATACTATGACCTTTTTATTCCGTTTTTTGACATACTATACTATGACCTTTTTATTTCGTTTTTTGATATACTATACTATGATTTTTCATGACTTTTTTTTGACATACCATACTATGACCTTTTTATGACTTTTTTGGACACACTATACTATGATTTTTTTCGACATAAAAAGCTATGACTTTTTAATGACTTTTTTTTCGACTTTTTTCGACATACTATACTATGACATTTTTATTACTTTTTTCGACATACTATATTATTACTTTTTTACGACTTTTCACAACATGCTATACTATGACCTTTTTATCACTTTTTACAATATGCTATACTATGACTTTTTTCGACATACTATATTATGACTTTTTCATGACTTTTTTCTGACATGCTTTACTATAAACCTTTTATGATTTTTTTGGACACACTATACAATGACTTTTTTCGATATACTATACTATGACTGTTTTTGTAACTTTTTTGACATACTATACTATGCTTTTTATGACTTTTTTGGACACACTATACAATGACTTTTTTCGACAAACTATACTATGACTGTTTTTATGTCTTTTTTCGACATACTATACTATGACTTTTTCATGACTTTTTTTTGACATGCTTTACTATAAACCGTTTATGATTTTTTTGGACACACTATACAATGACTTTTTTGGACATACTATACTATGACCTTTTTATGACTTTTTTGGACACACTATACTATGACTGTTTTTATGACTTTTTTCGACATACTATACTATGACTTTTTTTATGACTTTTTTGACATACTATACTATGACCTTTTTATGACTTTTGTTTTGACATACTATACTATGACCTTTTTATTCCGTTTTTGACATACTATACTATGATTTTTCATGACTTTTTTTTGACATGCTATACTATGACCTTTTTATCACTTTTTACAATATGCTACATTATGACCTTTTTCGATATACTCTACTATGACTGTTTTTGTAACTTTTTTGACATACTATACTATGCTTTTTATGACTTTTTTGGACACACTATACAATGACTTTTTTCGACAAACTATACTATGACTGTTTTTATGACTTTTTTCGACAAACTATACTATGACTGTTTTTATGACTTTTTTCGACATACTATACTATGACTTTTTCATGACTTTTTTTTTACATGCTTTACTATAAACCGTTTATGATTTTTTTGGACACACTATACAATGGTTTTTGGACATACTATACTATGACCTTTATTGACTTTTTGGACCACACTATTATGACCTTTTTTCGACATACTATACTATGATTGGTTTTTGTAACTTTTTGACATACTATACTATGCTTTTATGTTTTTTCAGACACACTAATACAAAGACTTTTTTAGATCAAACTATACTATGACCTTTTAATTACTTTTTTGACAACTATACTATTTTATGTTTTTTTTCTTTTTCTCTTTTTTTACTTTTTTTATAAAACTTTATGATTTTATTAATATTACTTTGACATACTATATATATTTTATACTTTTAAATTATATTTTATATTTACATACTATACTATGACTTTTTATACTTTTTGACATACTATATTTGTATGATTTTTCAACACACCTATCAGACTTTTTGGCTAATACTATGACCTTTTATGACTTTTTACATACTATACCTTTTTATGACTTTTTCGACATGCTATACTATGACCTTTATATTTTTTTTTGACATGCTATACTATGACCTTTTTATTCCCTTTTTTGACATACTATACTATGACCTTTACTTTTTGACATAATAAACTATGACCTTTTACTTTTGGACAAACTATACTATGACTGTTTTAACTTTTTCGACATACTATATTTTTATGATTTTTGAACTTTACTATGAACCGTTATGATTTTTTGACACTATACAATACTTTTGACATAATATACTTAATGACCTTTTAGACTTTTTGACACACTATCACTATGACTTTTTATGACTTTTTCGACATACTATACTACATTTTTTATGACTTTTTGACATACTATACTATGACCTTATTTTCTTTCGGCTACTATACTTGATTTTTCATGACTTTTTTTGACATACTATATTATGACTTTTTCATGACTTTTTTCTGACATGCTTTACTATAAACCTTTTATGATTTTTTTGGACACACTATACAATGACCTTTTTCGATATACTATACTATGACTGTTTTTGTAACTTTTTTGACATACTATACTATGCTTTTTATGACTTTTTTCGACACACTATACAATGACCTTTTTCGACAAACTATACAATGACCTTTTTCGACAAACTATACTATGACCTTTTAATTACTTTTTTCGACATACTATACTATGACTGTTTTTATGACTTTTTTCGACATACTATACTATGACTTTAAGACTTTTTTTCGACATGCTATACTATGACTTTTTCATGACTTTTTTTTACATGCTTTACTATAAACCGTTTATGATTTTTTTGGACACACTATACAATGACTTTTTTCGACATACTATACTATGACCTTTTTACGACTTTTTTGGACACACTATATTATGACTGTTTTTATGACTTTTTTCGACATACTATACTATGACTTTTTTTATGACTTTTTTTCGACATGCTATACTAAGACCTTTATATTACTTTTTTGACATACTATACTATGACCTTTTTATGACTTTTTTCGACATACTATACTATGACTTCTTTTATGACTTTTTTGGACACACTATACTATGACTGTTTTTATGACTTTTTTTCGACATGCTATACTATGACCTTTTTATTACTTTTTTGACATGCTATACTATGACCTTTTTATTCCGTTTTTCGACATACTATACTATGACCTTTTTATTACTTTTTTGACATACTATACTATGACCTTTTTATTCCGTTTTTTGACATACTATACTATGACCTTTTTATGACTTTTTGGCAAACATATTATGACCTTTTTTGAATACATTTTATGACTTTTTGACAAATATTAAACATTTTTACATGCTATACTATGACGATCGTTTTCGATATACTATACTATGACTTTTTATTACTTTTTGACATAATTATACTATAACCGTTTATCGTTTTTTGGCCATACTATAATTATGACTTTTTGACTTTTTTGACATAATTATACTATGACCTTTTACGACTTTTGGACAAACTATACTATGACTTTTATGACTTTTTCGAGCATACTATAATTTGACTTTTTATGACTTTTGAAGTTTATATAAATTATATTTTGGAAATTTGATTATGGGACCACTATACTATATTTATTTTTATGACTTTTTTCGACATACTATACTATGACTTTTTTTATGACTTTTTTGACATACTATACTATGACCTTTTTATTCCGTTTTTCGACATACTATACTATGACCTTTTTATAACTTTTGTTTTGACATACTATACTATGACCTTTTTATTCCGTTTTTTGACATACTATACTATGATTTTTCATGACTTTTTTTGACATACTATATTATGACTTTTTCATGACTTTTTTCTGACATGCTTTACTATAAACCTTTTATGATTTTTTTGGACACACTATACAATGACCTTTTTCGACATACTATACTATGACTGTTTTTGTAACTTTTTTGACATACTATACTATGCTTTTTATGACTTTTTTCGACACACTATACAATGACCTGTACCGATAAAACTATACTATGACCTTTTAATTACTTTTTTACGACATACTATACTATGATTGTTTTATGACTTTTAGGTAATACTATGACTTTAGACTTTTTCGACGACGTACTATACTATGACTTTTCATGACTTTTTTTACATGCTTTACTATAAACCGTTTAGATTTTTTGGACCACACTATACAATGACTTTTTTCGACATACTATACTATGACCTTTTTTCACGACTTTTTTGGACCACACTATATTATGACTGTTTTATGACTTTTTCGATATACTAATACTATGACTTTTTAGACTTTTTCGCGCATGCTTCTAGGACACTTTATATTACTTTTTGACATACTATACTATGACCTTTTATGACTTTTTCGACATACTCATACTCTTGACTTTTTATGACTTTTTGGACCACACTATACTATGACTGTTTTTGCGACTTTTTCGACATGCTATACTATGACCTTTTTATGACTTTTTGACATACTATACTATGAACTTTTTATGACTTTTTGGACCACTATACTATGACTGTTTTTATGACTTTTTTCGACATACTATACTATGACTTTTTTATGACTTTTTTGGACACCACTATACTATGACTGTTTTATGACTTTTTCGACATGCTATATTATGACCTTTTATTACTTTTTGGTAATGCTATACTATGACTTTTTATTCCGTTTTACGACATACTATACTATGACCTTTTATTACTTTTTGACATACTATACGATGACCTTTTTATTCCGGTTTTTCGTAGACACTAATACTATGATCTTTTATGACTTTTTGACATACTATACTATGACCTTTTTATGACTTTTTGGATAAAATATACTATTTCGCGTTTTTATGACTTTTTCCGACCATATCTATCTATGACTTTTTCATGACTTTTTTTGACATGCTTTACTATAAAACACGTTTATGATTTTTGGACCACACTATACAATGACTTTTTGGACATACCTTATACTATGACTTTTTATGACTTTTTGGACCACACTAATACTATGACTGTTTTTATGACTTTTTCGACATACTATACTATGACTTTTTATGACTTTTTGACTACTATACTATGGACCTTTTATTCCGTTTTCGACATACTATTACTGTATTTTTATAACTTTTGTTTTTGACATACTATACTATGACCTTTTTATTCCGTTTTTGACATACTATACTATGATTTTTCATGACTTTTTTTGACATACTATATTATGACTTTTTCATGACTTTTTTCTGACATGCTTTACTATAAACCTTTTATGATTTTTTTGGACACACTATACAATGACCTTTTTCGACATACTATACTATGACTGTTTTTGTAACTTTTTTGACATACTATACTATGCTTTTTATGACTTTTTTCGACACACTATACAATGACCTTTTTCGACAAACTATACTATGACCTTTTAATTACTTTTTTCGACATACTATACTATGACTGTTTTTATGACTTTTTTCGACATACTATACTATGACTTTAAGACTTTTTTTCGACATGCTATACTATGACTTTTTCATGACTTTTTTTTACATGCTTTACTATAAACCGTTTATGATTTTTTTGGACACACTATACAATGACTTTTTTCGACATACTATACTATGACCTTTTTACGACTTTTTTGGACACACTATATTATGACTGTTTTTATGACTTTTTCGACCTATAATACTATGACTTTTTTTATGACTTTTTTTCGACATGCTATACTAAGACCTTTATATTACTTTTTTGACATACTATACTATGACCTTTTTATGACTTTTTTCGACATACTATACTATGACTTCTTTTATGACTTTTTTGGACACACTATACTATGACTGTTTTTATGACTTTTTTCGACATGCTATACTATGACCTTTTTATGACTTTTTTGACATACTATACTATGACCTTTTTATGACTTTTTGGACACACTATACTATGACTGTTTTTATGACTTTTTTCGACATACTATACTATGACTTTTTTATGACTTTTTTTCGACATGCTATACTATGACCTTTTTATTCCGTTTTTCGACATACTATACTATGACCTTTTTATTACTTTTTTGACATACTATACTATGACCTTTTTATGACTTTTTGGAGACACTATACTATGACTGTTTTTATGACTTTTTTCGACATACTATACTATGACTTTTTTTATGACTTTTTTTCGACATACTATACTATGATTTTTCATGACTTTTTTTTTACATGCTATACTATGACCTTTTTATGACTTTTTTGGACACACTATACTATGACTTTTTTCAACATATTAAGCTATGACTTTTTAATGACTTTTTTTTCGACATGCTATACTATCACCTTTTAATTAGTTTTTTCGACATACTTTACTATGACTTTTTTATGATTTTTTTCGACATACTATACTATGACTTTTTTTCGACATGCTATACTAAGACCTTTTTATTACTTTTTTTGACATACTATACTATGACATTTTATTCCGTTTTTCGACATGCTATACTAAGACCTTTTTATGACTTTTGTTTTGACATACTATACTATGACCTTTTAATTAGTTTTTTCGACATACTATACTATGACTTTTTTATGACTTTTTTCGACATACTATACTATGACCTTTTTATGACTTTTGTTTTGACATACTATACTATGACCTTTCTATGACTTTTGTTTTGACATACTATACTATGACCTTTTAATTAGTTTTTTCGACATACTATACTATGACTTTTTTATGACTTTTTTCGACATACTATACTATGACTTTTTTATGACTTTTTTCGACATGCTATACTATGACCTTTTTATCACTTTTTACAATATGCTATACATTGACTTTTTTCGACATACTATATTATGACTTTTTCATGACTTTTTTCTGACATGCTTTACTATAAACCTTTTATGATTTTTTTGGACACACTATACAATGACCTTTTTCGGTATACTATATTATGACTGTTTTTGTGACTTTTTTGACATACTATACTATGACGTTTTTATGCCTTTTTTGGACATACTATACTATGACTTTTTTTAAGACTTTTTTTGACATGCTTTACTATGACCTTTTTATTACTTTTTTCACATACTATATTATGACTTTTTCATGACCTTTTTTTACATGCTTTACTATAAACCGTTTATGATTTTTTTGGACACACTATACAATGACTTTTTTCGACATACTATACTATGACCTTTTAATGACTTTTCAAAACATGCTATACTATGAACTTTTTATGACTTTTTTGACATACTATACTATGACTTTTTTTATGACTTTTTTTCAACATGCTATACTATGACCTTTTTATCACTCTTTAAAATATGCTATACTATGACTTTTTTCGACATACTATATTATGACTTTTTCATGACTTTTTTATGACTTTTTTCGGCACACTATACAGTGACTTTTTTCGACATACTATACTATGACCTTTTTATTACTTTTTACAATAAGCTATACTATGACATTTTTCGACATACTATATTATGACCTTTTTATTACTTTTTTCGACATACTATAGTATGACTGTTTTTGTGACTTTTTTGACATGCTATACTATGACCTTTTTATCACTTTTTTGGACACACTATACTATGACTTTTTTTATTACTTTTTTTCGACATGCTATAGTATGACTTTTTTATGACTTTTCACTACATGCTATACTATGACCTTTTTATCCCTTTTTACAATATGCTATACTATGACTTTTTTCGACATACTATATTATGACTTTTTTCGACATACTATATTATGACTTTTATTGTGACTTTTTTGACATACTATACTATGACCTTTTTACAATATGCTTTACTATGACTTTTTTGACATGCTATACTATGACTTTTTTATGACCTTTTTGGACATACTATACTATGACTTTTTTTAAGACTTTTTTTCAATATGCTATACTATGACCTTTTTATCACTTTTTACAATAAGCTATACTATAACCTTTTTATTACTTTTTTCAACATAATATAGTATGACTTTTTATGACTTTTAACGACATGCTATACTTTGACTTTTTTTCATGACATACTTTACTATGAACTTTTTATAACTTTTTTGACATACTATACTAGGACTTTTTTTTTTTTTTTACTTTTTTTTCATACTATACAATGACTTGGACGTGAGACAAACTGTATAAAGCTGAGCTCTATCTACATGCTGTACCAAGATCTTCTCTGACATCAGATTTGTGCACAACGGTTGCTCATTGAGTTATTTATTTATTTATCTATGTGAAGATTGCCCTGAATTAAAATGTTCACATTATTATACTACGATTTTTTCATGAATTTTCATGACTTTTATTGACATACTATACTATGACTTTTTTTATTACTTTTTTCGACATAATACATTACTATGAATTCTTATTACTTTTTTCAACATACAATAACATGACTTATTTTATAACTTTTTTCAACATACTTTACTATGTATGTATTTATTCAAAATACTCACTACATATTAGAAATGTGCAGTCTGAGTCCATAAAAGTCAGCAGAAATTATTGTTCTTCCCACGTATGATTTGTAGCATTAGAGCAAATGTATAGCAAAGTAGCACATTAAAGGTCCAAACACATTGATTTAGTATTTTTACTAACTGATAATAGCCATGGAGGTAATTACACTTGCACTTTACTCCAATTATTTTTGACAATGTCTCAGATTGCATTAAAAAGGGCCTTTAATTTCACACACACAAATTTACAACCTTTGATGCATAACAGATTCAGTTCCTGTAGAAATGAGCTTGTCCCTGTGTGATTACAACAGTCATCTGGTCCCCAGGTGGGAACTTTAACAAGTTACGCTACCACCTGTCTGTTAAAGCCTTATTCTGCCACCTGCAAGTATCATCAGGTATTATTACATGATGGGCCAATTAGTGATGCACAGTTTTATGGGAAGCTCTGTTTGGGTCCTTCAAAACTTCAGTGAGGGTATACAGAACAAAAAACTTTAATGGAGCATTACCCTGGAACGGGCCCCTTATTCAAATTGTGCTTACTTGTGTGGCTTTGTGTTACACGTTATATAATGAATACAGCCTGGAGAGACTACAGTAAGAAAATTGGGACACAAGGGACTTTCTAGTGGAAACCTGTCAACTGGACAAACCAACAGCGAAATTATTATGAATACGAATATGACATTATCCAACAATTTCAGCAATTTATGTCATAGTTTGGAGTTGCCTCAGATCCCTAAATAGATATCGCTTGAACCACACACTGTGGAAAGTAGTGTCCATCCAAACTGCAAGAGTGAGAGTGAGGTTGGCTTTGGCAAAGGGACTTACTTACCAAAATGACTGCAGCCATTTTTGTGCTCTTTCCCATAATGCACATTAAGTCAGAAACCAATTAAAGCAACCACCAAACAGTACATAAAGAAAAGCATTCATGAATGGCAGTTGGGGAACATCTCCTTTCTCAAATTAGTATCCTTTCTCCAACTGCAAGGATATCCTCTTCAAATCCCCAAACCACCCTCTGTGAAGTTCACAAATGAGGCAATTAAATTCAGGGTTTCAAACTCCTTTGAACTACACCTTATGTCTGAGTCCTTTGTTATTTCAAATGTGTGTTCTCAAAGCTCATCAGGGCTATTTAGTACGTTGGGCTCCCTTTAAACAGGGACCACCAGCTCACTCTTTTCTGTCATTCATTTCCTGGGGGAAAGAGAGTGAAAGAGAGACAGAGGGAAATGAATTTTTCAGCAAGTGAAATGCCTCCTGTCTGTGATTCTTCTGTCGGAGGGAAATTTCCCATGTGTTTTCAAAAAAGGGATTAGCGCTCTGGACGTGCTTGTTCCAATTCCCTGTTCTGTCCTATCTCATCTAATCTCCTCTCCTCTCATGCCTCTGTGTTTAGTAGGTTAGCTCTGGATCAAGTTGACTGTGATCCAATTAGCATCAAACACCATCTGACAATGTACATCTGCTTCTGTCATGCAAATACTGTATGGGTCTATTAATTAGTTCAGGTACTTGTTCAAATTCCAACACACTGATTATGCCTTAAATACATATAAGTATCACTTTATGTGCAGTCTGATAGATTTAAAGGGCCAACTGAGTCAGTTTAGTCGACCAAGGAACATATGATGGGCTAATTAATTGTGGTTATCAGGGAGAATGGAGCAGGATAAAAAAAAGTCCTGAGGGGTATTTGGTAAAAAAAAAAAAAGGGTAAAAAAAAAAAAAAACAAAAAGTTGTGGGGGGGCGGGAGAAAAGGGGGGGGAATTTCATCAACTAATTATCCATAGACAGATCCTGCCTAATATCTGCTTACAGAATGCATTTATAAACAAAGCATTGCTGGAATTTTGTACTCACTTTTTTGCATGTTTTTCTTTGATGTTTTGATGACGTCATTAAAGGTGAGAAGCTTTTTGTGACGTGGCATATACCCTGGGTATTCAAAGGTCCCATAACATGCTAATTTTCAGGTTCATATTATATTATATACATACTTATACTTATTTTTGGTTTCTACTAGAACATGTTTATATGCTTTGATGTTCAAAAACCCACTATTTTTCTCATACTGTCTGTCTGAATATACCTGTATTCACCCTGAAAGCCTTTTTTTTTGTTTTTAGCACCTGTCTCTTTTGTCCCCTCCCAAAAAAGCTAAGTCTGCTTTGATTGGCCAGTGTTTGCGGGTCATCCACTTCGCCATTGCAGCCGGGAAATGACTGTAACGGCACTACAGCTGCACTTTCTACCTATATATAGTTAGTTGTGACCTCACAACTGTACAGAAGTCCTGATGGCTCGTTTAAAGGCACAGTTTCTGAATACAGGCTGTGTGCATATCTCTGTGGATTGACCGTTTTGATACTTTCCCAGTATTAATAAGGCACCTCAACTTGCTTTATAATCAATAAAGACATGGAAATCTCACTTTTTACATTAGACATTTAACAAGTTCACTCTTTACCTGGAAATAGTAATTAGAGATGCATGCAGAGTGAAAATAGTTTACATTCTTTCATTTACTACTGGTATAGAGTGATGTTGGGTTATACACCTGTGCTTATGAAGCTGGAGTTACAGCCAGGTAACTTGTATTTCTCCTTGTCATTAGTTAATAGCCAACTACTGCTGTGTATTGGCGTGTTTAAGTTTCATTAACTGTGTTAGAGTGCGGATCGTGGTGAGGAGAGGGTTTGCAGTAAAATGTGGGTTGTGGCAAAAGGATCTTTTGGATTTTTGCTGAGGTCGCAATAAAATGAATGAGGAGATTGCATTTCGAGAGCTATTGTTGGTCTGAATGTAGCTTTAGACTAGGTTACAATAGTCAATGATTTGAATTTTCCCATCAGCATTTTCATGTCTCGCCCCCGCCCATCTATCCTGTACAGATCTCAATTGAGTACCAGAACTGATAACATTCAAAAATAATTTATTTCAGAAATGTACTGTGATCATATATTCATTCAGATTCTGCATGATAAGCTTTTGTTGCGTACAATGAAATCACTCCACAGAAGAAGAAAAAAAGTAGATGACATTTTTTTTTTCTGTTTTTTTTAACTATGAAAACTAGGAACACACCACTGAGTCTTCACTATAGCGTTATGAGTCCGCCTGGCAGGCGGCTGGGCGGTGCCAGCCCTCTGTGGCGTTACTCCAGGCAGGTTTACAGATGCTGCATGACAATCTCTTTAAAACCAGACACACAGTGAATGATCTGTAAAGCATACGCACAAGAAGTGTAATCACACGCACACATACACATGCACACACGCGCATTAGCATTTGGGACAATACAGTCACACCTCAATAGTACAGAGTGGTTGATTACAGAAAGAGAAAGAGGTGAGGCAATTCAATGACATCATCTCTTGGCGCAGGCTCATTGCTGCCTTGTGATTGTGAGCAGTGACAGAGAAGAGTTTTAGAGAGGCAAAGTCCCTCCCCCCTTCCAGTGGACCACCATAGGGCCTTATTTCCCAAAAAAACATGTAAGGTAGTGAATGGCGCAAGACAGATAATTATTTGATCCCGTTGGAATTGAGCCATAGATGACATGTATGATGATTGTCAATTTAAAAGATAATTTAGCAAATTGAAGAAAGTCTGTTTGTCGTAAAACTGTTGAAGTATAAGACTGTGAAAATATGTAAATAGAAAAGACTACTCACTCCAAAGTTTTCGTTACGTCTCTCTGAAGCTACGATGCCTGTGTTTCATACCGGGATGTAATGTTACTCACACGAGCAACAGGTCTTGCTCGTTCTTTCGCTTTTCTGCTGATAAAATTTTGCTGGATAAAACATCAGGTAAGGTAATGTTACATGTGCTGTGAAACATAGCTTGCGAGATGAGGAGCACAAAACTAAGTGGTAGTATGACAAACCTACGAAAAACTGTGACTTTCTTTTCTTGCAAAATATCTTTGAAATTGACCAGCATACGTGTAATTCATGACTCAATTCAAATGGGATGAAAAAAGAATTTGTCTCTCCGTACGTGTATACATATTTTTTTACAAAATAAGGTCCCATGGGGTCCACCGGAAGGGGAGGAACTTTGCCCCTCTATACCAGCAGGGAAGGAAACAGGAAAAAAACCAACAGTTACACTTTACTTGAAGGTATCGACATAAGAGTGACATGACACTGTCATGAACGTGTCATAAACATTATAAACAAGTCATAAACGTTTACGACATAACGCTTCTTTTAGTGAATGTCATTCGGTTTTTGTCATGACAAGTTAGGGTTAGAGTTAGGGTTCATGTGTCATGACAGTGTCATATGTTCATGACAGTGTCATGTCACTCTTATAGATACCTTCAAGTAAAGTGTTTCCAAAACAACAACCTTTGTGTCTTATCAAAATCTCACTGTTAACATTTTAGCAGAACCAGCAGCTGTGCCAATATGTGACTGTCCCAGTCGACAGACAGTTTTGACCCTCTTAGGTTGAATTTCAAAGCATTTCAGTAGACATATGCAGAATGATACACTGTGTATATGCGAGCCAGCAAAGGGTGGAAATAAATATGGGTCGTGAATGCAAATTATTTCACAGCCCACATCTGTCAGGATTAAAAGAAGGCTCTCGAGGCCAGCCAAAAAGGATGCCGCAGTCAAGGGCACCATCAGCAGTTCAGTAACAATTGGTGCCAGATATCATAAATACATGTTTCTCTATCAAGGCATCTTTGATCCACTGAAACACACTCACAAAAAGACTGAAACACTTTTCACTTTAACAGATATACACTCATTTCATATATCTGCAAGATCCTTCAGGCACGGCACAGTCACTGACATTTGACCCGCCGTGGCCAGTTTGCATGTTTTTTGATGTATTTGTGTGCTCTAGGCCAGAGAGCTGTTTCCATGGAAACTTATGATTGTTTCGCCAATGTCCGCTTAAATCTCTCCCGGCCGACACATTATTCCACATCCACGTCTGTCTTTTATCACTTCCTCTTTTTTTTGTTGTTTTTACATCCAGTTCATCCAGTCCAAACAAACACTTGTCCTTTCACTTCCACAATATGGCTCCATCGTATTGTTATTTCAGTCTCCATCAGTGCAGACTCTGCATTGACTTGATTTTGTCTTTTAGGTACATCTACTATATATAGATATATATCTATATATATCTATATATAGATATATATATAGATATTTATATTTACGTGTGTGTGTGTATTTTTAAAGATTATTGTGACTTTGTACAGAATCAAAGAGATTACCATTTGATTGTGTTCAAAGAAAAGTAACAAAATAAAGGAGGAAATATGCAAATAATTCAAATAGCAAAATAAAAATTAATAGATGATGCAGAGAGTATTTTATCAACTGGTGAGAGAAATCTACACTGGCACACTTCCACACATTAAACAATAAAAAAGTCTCTATAGTGTTGTTCCGCATGTATCCAGGCTGACTAAAGAAAAAGAACATGTAAAAAAGAAAACTAATTGAGCGAAAGAAAGGAGTAAATGACTTGTTTGAGTTGACTGCGTGTTTCTGTGTTCTCCTTCAACACAAGTTGGGTAGATATTTCCAGAAACGTTGATGTCCTTTTTAGCATTTTTCACACAAAGGAGGAGAAGCCAGCGATTGGGGCCCGCGAGCCAGGGGCTAGGCTGCTGGGGGGCCTGTAAAGGGTGCTGTGCTGGCTGGGGGGGTTGGAGCTCTGCTGGGAGGGGGTGGGAGTCCGGCTACCTTTGGGCCTGAACAGGCTGCCTTGGCCCTGGGGTGGGCCCTGGGGAGGGCACTGAGGCGGGCCCTGAGGCTGGCCTTGGGCTTGCTGAGGCTGGGGGCTAGGTGAACTGAGCTGGGGTGGCAGTGGAGGTAGAGGAGGCAGTGGCGGTGGGGCGCAGTGATCCGGGTCGCCCGACTCGGACTCAGTGTAGCTGTAGGCCTGTGCCCGGGATATGCCTTTCTGTTGGCGGCGCCAGGAGTTGTAGTAAGTGGGGTCGCTTATGTAGTGGTTGACGAAGGAGTGGGTCTTCTGTCGGTTAGGGTCCACCTCGTACTCACTGTCGCTGCCCTGTGAAAAAGAAGAAAATAAAGAAGAGATATTATCGTGGAGTTAGCATGGGCTGACTCGGTAGTGTTTCCATGTGGAGCAGTTAGAGATGCTGAGACTATAAATGTAAATGAACATGAAGTTATTGAATTATTCTGTGCAAAGTCATCAATTCACAATCATCCCTGTCAAACAACACGCACATGCACACGCACACACTTACATTTACAACACAGCACAAGGACAAGATAACAAGGACGCAAAAATGGTCAAAAACGGTCAAAGCATGGTTACGGAATGGATGACTTGTTACTGAAGCGTGCATTGTTAACGGACCATCAACACAAAATAGCAATTTATCTTCAGGACTTAATCAGTATGATCAGGATCTAAGATCTTTGTATCCACAACACGCCAGCAAAGGTTTGGTGTTGTGTAGCAGTGTACCACATAAAACCTGTAATGGGAATCTGAGGGAGAGGATTGGATGGGGACTAGCAAGAGGAACCAGTCACCTATCAGGCTAAAAACATTCAAAGCAGGCAGCCACAGGAACCTCACCAAATGCAGTGGAAGTGTATGTAGGCCACCTGTCCCATATGAAAACACCAGCGCCTCCTATGGGTGAACAAAACAATGGTTTTACAGTACATCACCATAACAGAATGATTAAAATGGCCCAGTCATGATGATGATAATATCATACATATGTTAAACATATATGTCCTCTGTGCCATTCTGGGTGAATGATGTGAAAAGCTAAAAATAAAAAAGCAACATAGGTTGTGCAGTGCATTCTCAAACATAGAAAGTGTGATTTTGGGAGTTAATTGGTTCGGAAGTAGATTTTTTTTTTTACCCCCTTTATTCTTTAAGCCATCTGTACAGAAATGACAATAATCCTCAGCACATTCTTGTCACTAACACTCCACCTTGCTGCTGGCTGCGCTAGAAACACTATTGTATTCACGTCAAGTAACATTCCACGGGTCAAACAAAAAGCAATGTGATCATTGAACACTCGCTTATGGTCAACTAATTGCCTTGAAAGCAAGCTGCCAATTGGCTAGCCAGACTGTGATTAATCAGCGGGCCACAAAGAACTAATGCATTGCCGACGTCGCCAAAATTGTCGCTCAGGCTAAAGGCTGCTTGGAGAATGCATCAGGTGTATTACAAAAGTAAAGCAACAAAGGCCTATTCTTTTCAGAACAGAACACCGCAGAGATGGTGCTGATAATTTGCGACTGTCTCAAGGTTCTTGCTCGCTCACTCCTCATATTATCATGTTCAATCTTCCTATACAGAAACCTGGCTGTTGGCACACTCAAGAAGGATACACTCCAGAGCACAGCTCTTAAGTACAGCACATATGTGATACATATGGCAGTGGGCTCAGATTTCCCTCAGCCTTCAACATGGTTCATGTCTCACATGCCAACCCCCTAAATAAAGTAGTAAATAGAGTTTATAAATGTCCAAACAGACGATGCTTTTGTTGATTATCTTCCTTTTTTAAATCTTCTTTGGTTCTAAACAAAGAAAAATGATCCCCCCCCCCTACTCTTATTTTTCCACAAACTAATCAAAGGCAGACATTGTGCACAGCAAGGTTTGGCTCAGAAATCAGTTGATCACAATAATCCTACTTAAAAAAAACAACTTTCTTTTACATTGTTATTCCTCTCAAATAGGACAGTGGGGTGTGAGATGCATCAGTGGCTGCTGTGCTTGTTGTCCATTTGTAATATTGTTAGCCAGTTGTAAACACTTGAGGCCAACCAGTGTTGAAAAGCATTCCAGTCATGCCAGCGTGTTTAGCAACACAACACAACACAACCCAATACAACACAATAACAAGATCCATTCACAGTGGACCAGCAAGACATGCTGAGCCACTTCCAAGTGGCATTACCTCACGCTAAAAGAATTAACACTGCATTGAGAGATGAAACACCACTCCAGTGTGTGTGTGTGTGTGTGTGTGTGTGTGTGTGTGTGTGTGTGTGTGTGTGGTAGTAGTGGGGAAAAGCGAGTGCAGACCAAGTGTTGACACAGTGAATTTCGTCCTACCCCTGCCTGGCTGTGAAGTCTGCACAACAGATGTTCTGACTCTTGAAATGTCCTATGTACAAGTATAAAGCAATCTGTCCCCCTTTTGCTTCATCACCAGTGCTTGACAATTTGCCTCTGGGACAGCACGGCCCGTGAAACAGCTCCTTACTTCAACTCACTACAAGCTAATTACTAGAGCTGAATGCTGTGAAAGTACCAGGCTTAAGGCATGAAATGCAGCATAGCACCTCAGTTTCAAGAGAACCACCATCTTCATTATGCACGGATGTGTGTAAGACAGACACATACCAGCCTGCCAGTGACAATCATTTAACATTTTTTTTTTTTTGCCATCGTTATGATGTTAAATTAAGCAGAGAAAGAGATAAAGGCATCTATCCAATTAACTGGTGAAACCTCTTGACAGTAGTTTGTTTTATCATCAGAATAATAAAGTTGCCCTGTGTTCCTGTTTACAAAATTGCTAACAATGTAGGAGGGAGAACAATGTGGGAGAGGGGAAAAATAAAACAATGGATGTGCATTTAATATAGGCCAAAATTACCATTTGGTGTAGATAAATCGGCCTTCATCGGCAAATAGGGCAGGTGTTCGGACAATGTATCTCTTGAACTTTGACCTTAGACCTCAGTCTAGAGAGCGTTCAACTGAAAATGGCATATGCTTTCATTGTGTTTCTTGTTTTTCCGCAAAGCACCTTATAATTAACGTGTTAAAAATTCTTTGTAAATAACTTTTAATTTTACTTTCCTTTGGTTTATACAATGGCATGAGACTGAAACTACAATCTCCTGGCAAGCAAGGCCCCCCATCCCCCCAAAATTGATGCATACCCCAGTATACGACAGAGTGGGTCAGTTCTTTGTCCTTGAGTTATGGATTATTGCAATGAGGAGGGGGAGAAAAAGGGGGCTGTCTGTGTCACTCTCATTGATGAAGTGAACACAGCAGGA
The DNA here is from genome assembly GCF_010015445.1 of Perca fluviatilis. Taxonomy (NCBI): domain Eukaryota; kingdom Metazoa; phylum Chordata; class Actinopteri; order Perciformes; family Percidae; genus Perca; species Perca fluviatilis. The sequence goes on from NC_053132.1 coordinate 9,070,251, forward strand.
GTCCCCAGAGACAAAGGCAGTATATGTGGGGCTCGAGGGGGATTAAAAAGCCCACAGACATTCAGAGTACATACATTTTTGTGTGCTTTCAGCAATTTCTGTGTAGAAAAGAAAAGAAAAAAATTAGAGGAAAAACAGGAATAGGGATGTTTAGCATACTGAAATGCCTGCTGCATCAAAGTAAAGCTGTATTTGGTCATCATCAAGGCAGAGATATAGGCCTCTTTAGCAGCTCCAATCCTCTCTTAACTGCTTAATGTATGTTGCTTCAATAACAACAACTATGATCAAGGGACTTGAGATTTTGTTGGGCATTAGTGCTGTCCCAGACTGGTGTACTTTGATGAGAGTAATGCAAGCATGTGCTTTCATTGCATTTCCCTACTATTTCTTTTTTTTTCTTTAATTTGTCACCCGTCTGTAGTTTAAGACTAAATGAGGCTAGTTTTCATCTCACAATTCCTCAATTCGCCCACAATGTCTGTCTCTCTTCACTGTCCTCTGTCACATACGCCTTAAAATGATTAAAAACAAAATGTAATTTATTTGCGGTCATAATTGTCCTTTTTTCTGGGTTATGACATCATACTTGACAGACTGGGCCAGTGAAAACAAAGTGGTGCGTTGTCACTAGAGACAATCCAAACATTTCAGAAAGTATTCTCGGTTAAGCCCCAGCCAAAAAACAACAGTAGCCAGAGAGACAGGGAGTGGGAGGTTGGAAAAAGGGTGAGACAGAGAGAGGCAGAAACGAAGGAAAGGGAGAGGAAGCATGTAACAAAAAGCAAGACATTTTCATTTCGGTCCCAGAGAATGCCACTCTCCAGAGAGAGCATGATCTACAATCCATCTCTGACTCAGAGATGAGATCATCTACATTATCTTTGACTGGTTTCGGCCTTAAATGACACACAAAGAAGAGTGCCACAGAGACAACCTTGCAAAATGGGAAAGCCTATACTCTAAAGGAAAATAGTCAATAGGGAACTACCTGCAGGGGAGCAGAGCACTAATGGTAGCCTTGTTGCCTTGCCAAGTCAATGTTAGCTTTCTCCAAATCCCCTCTTGAGGAGGAGTACAATAGTCAACTTATACCTGCTGGTGGAGCCCCCGGGGATTAAAAAGGACAGACAGCACAATGTCATACTGATAGCTCAGGGTTATCCGCTCAATAAAACTTCAAAGAGCATTCCTGGATTTTTTTCGAAACACCATTGGGTGCTGATATGGTGGCCTGTCAGGGGCATGGCAGAGGAGCCCTAGGGAAACAGGCAGGGCTCTGTGTGGTGTAGCCCAACGAAGCCAACGCCAGCCCCTTGAATGTGCAGTTAGGGCATTAAGGCCATGTTTGACAATACACAAGTGTGAACGGTAGATATGTCAGAGAGGTGGTGAAATGACGAAATGATTCATTTGAGGGGATGTTATCGTGCTGTGAAAGGTCCTGTCTGTAACGATTCATTGTAGGGATATTTTCATTTGATCTGGAAATAGGACTTAAGGCCCAGATAAGGCCAGGTGGGGAGAGATTTCTGGCTGCGGAATTCACACTAGGGAGGTATCTAGTTGAGAGATGTTCCGAGATAATTTGAGAAATGCCTAGAGGGAGGAATTTGTAGATAAAAGAGAACACTAAAGGAAGCCTGAAAGCAACGGAATTCAGGAGGATCAAAACCAGACTGCAAGATGTTTCACCCAAACCTCAGAGAGCCGGGGAGGGAGGCGACATAAACAAAAACAGAAACAACATATGCATATAAGACATTTCAATTCAGATAAAAGAGCATGTGATATTAAAGTAAAATCCCAAAATTAAATTGACTAAAGTCAGGAAATCAGAGACATGACGGTGGGCGGCACACAGACTGATCAATGGAAGAATAGAGAGAGACGGAGATAAAGTCACAATTTATCGATTGCACCCACTTACTGGGCAAAAGCAGTTTGGCTCAGCACATAGAAAACAGCACAACTTACACATTCTAGCAATACTTGTTCATCTATCAGTGCTGACAGTGTCTGCTTAGAGCACTTTAAAAATTCAAGGGATTCAAAACTATGATATTTGACTACATACACCACTAATGAGGCTAGGCTCTGCCACAGAAGAGGAGTGGATAGCCAAAACAGTATTTAAGTTTTCCTCAGAGAGGATTTTTACTGACCTGACTTACATAGAATTCAGTAGGAAAGTTGGATAGATTGCCTGGCTGGAGTAGCAACTTCCAATACCTAACTATCTCTAAAATAAACTTTGCAGGGTGCATGTGCCCTCGCCATCTTACATAACAAGTGCAGTGGCTGAGTGCAGTGGCCTGTATCCCAGGTGGATGTTTGCAGAGTGACATTCTCTACAGGTCACTGCCTGGTCTAAAAACTGCTTTGCCGCCAGTGAGCAGAGTCATTAATCTCTCATCCCTCCTTGTGCATTACTGTAGCTTTATCTTATGAAATTTGCAGGCCGAATGCATTCAGGTGAATGACAGAGAAAGGACACAATGTGGACAGTATGAACTGACACAAAACACTGTACAGCTGACAATGCAAAGCTGAATTCCCGAGGAATTCAAGGAAACGGACACACACGGACAGGTGCAAACATGAAACAAATACAGACTAAATGCAGACAGACGAGGAACACTTTAAATACAGAGACCATACATTATATAAAAAACGGAGTTGCTACTGTACCTGTGAGTCTGAGATTTCTGAGGGTTTTTCAGTCAGGCTGCTGCTCTCTGCAGGGATCAGGTCATTGTACTTTGTGCTGACGTCCTCATCTGAATAGTTAAGACTGCCTGGGCTGGGCCTAGGAGGAGATCTGGGCAAAGATAAAGAAATACTATCAGAATACAGAATATTTCAGTTGGTTGTCCTTAACCAGATCATTTTGTTGACCCTTACATTGTTCTTGTTTACCTTTTCAAATTAATTTAAATTTGTAAAGGATACTTCCAGTTTATTACAATTTGGGTCTTTTTTAAAAAAGTTGAACCAAACTAAACTTTTTCTGCAACACTGCTGTGGCCAATCATATAAGTGCAAACGCACATTCCTGCTAGATTACTTTGTAACTTTAATGCCATGTTTCTACTCTTTACTTCACGTAAAATCCTGTCTCTTAGTATTAAAAACTGCTGTGCAGTGTTTTGGCATGTCAGAAGCATTCACATTCACAGATCTGTTACTCAAATTGGACTTCCTGGATTGTATTTCATCGTCTCACAATACCTTAAGCTACACGCCCCCACACATGCAGCCCCTTGATTTCGCTCTGAACACCCACCCTCTAACTGCTTGTGTTTCTTGCCCCTTTGTTGTATTAATGGTGCTGTGTACCTTGATCTCAGTTTGGTGATTACAATGCTATCATAACCAATAGAAACTATGGCCAAAGTTATGCAAATAAGACCCATGTGTTTAAAAAAATATTTCATATTAATTTCATATTAAAGCAGTTTCTGACAAACAAGCACATTAAGCTACCCAATGACTTTAGTACACCCTCAGGATCACTTAAGTCAGAGACAGTAAGCGCTTCATCTCTGGTTCAAATGTATCACTGTCTGTCTGAGTGTAAAGGAGTTCAGCTTGATGAGAATCATGGGACACTCATGAGATGGCTCCCCGCATCCAGCCTCTCCGGTAAAGAATAATCCCCCCCTGATTCAGTCCTCACTGTGGGCTGTGGAATGCCAAACCACTGGGCTCTTGTGACTGAATTATAAACTGAAATAGTGCGCTGCTTAAGGGGTCATCAAACAAATGGCAGCCTCAGGCTTTGCTCTGGCAAATGTTATCAGAGCCTACGTGAATGATTGCACAGATTGAACTGTCAGTGGCTTCCTGCGGCTATCAAATATGTCATTCAGATGTATATATTTAAAGAGTGTAAGTGATAGGACTGAAAGAGGATCATTGAAGAGGTACTGTAGTGTTAAGTGAGAATAGGGTCGAGGAGTGGTGTTGAGTGAATCTAAAAGCTGAAAGAAGAGAAAGAAAAAATGAGGGCAGAGGAAGATGAAATACTGGAAAAACATTTCCTAAAATGGTATGCTCTAGTCAGGGGTTCTTTAAGTAAATATGTGAGGAAAAAAAGCTCTAGGTGCCTAAGCTCCTCCGTACTTTCCACTGTCGCCGGTCCTGCTAAACAAACACCCATCTGTTTCTGCTGATTGGTGCTGGTTTGGCTGAGACTACTGGGACATACTGACTCCTGTTGACTTTCCAGGCCAGAGTGTCGGCCGCCAGTCGCGGCTGCAGTGCGCACACACACACACACACACACACACACACACACACACACACACACACACACACACACACACACACACACACACACACACACACACACACACACACACCACCACTTTACACGTCAAAACCACATTAGCATTTTTCTAAAATAAATATAAGTTGAAGGCATTTAAAAAATGTTGTGGGTAAATTCCAGCAGTTTTCACAAGGGCTGGTATTTAGAGTGTGGTGTGGACAAACTGTAAAACTCCCTAGGGAAATCACATAGCAAGCTGTAATTCAATTATGCTCAATGAGTTATATTAAACTAGTTAATTCACTTAACTTGAGTGGAGGAGTTAAACGTATACAACAGAGAGCTACTTATATACAATGTACTACAGGTCTGTTGATTTCTGTGATCTCTATGTGTAGGTTTTATCCTCGTGAGACCGTCCTGATCTCGCGAGCTCCAGTTTTCCACTCGCAGATCAGTCTGGCATCTTGACATAGAGAAAATTTGGAGCCGTTTGCCCCCACACGACCGACCAATCAGCGTTGGTTTTGAGAAAGGTTTAGGTGTGACGCAACGAGAAGCGACTGTTCAGTCCAAACAACACGGCGGCTTCCACCTATGAGATGAGCGTAGCTATCGCTCAAGTTTTATTCAAATTAGAAAGTATTATTATTAAAAATAGATTCTTAAAAAAAGGGAAGCCCGAGTAGACAAAGGTAAAAAAAAAGAAAAAAAAAACTATTTGAGCAAATTAAAAGCTTAAGGAAAATCACTTGGCAATATTGACTCTTTGGAAACCAGATGAGCTAGCTGTGCTATGTAAGATGAAATCGATAGATGAAATTTACAACAACAAAAACAAGTACATGCAGATCGGTGTATGTGTATTAATGTACATACATTTTTGGTCATACATGGTATGCATATGTCTCCTGTCCTACCTAAGGTATAAATGTAGATGCGGACTGGGCTTCACTGTATTAAGGACACAGTTTCTTTACTTTTTCTTCTCTACTCTATTATCATTATTTTTTCTTTTATGATTGGAATTTGCACTATTATACATATAGCTGTTAAAACATAATGGATTGGGGGTTATGCAAGTAAATTAATGACAATAAAGAATAAAAAAGTTTTACATTTTTGAATAGTAGTTGAGTACATTTTTATCTATTGACTAATATCGACTACAGCATTATTGAATTCTTTAAAGTGATTGCCTAATCTAACGGGTGCCAGATCGTCTTTGTAAGTTAAAAACACCATTTAGGACATTTTTAAATAATGGCCATGTAAAATTTCCCCTGAGATACAATTTTCTAAGATGCAGCCCAACTTAGAAAACACCATAACAAAGTTTTTTATTACAGCTCTGAATTCCAGTCTGCACTTATTCCCAAAAAGATGATCCAGCGTAACTTTTACCAACTTCCATTTCTCAGCAGTCCTTACAACACAGACAAACAAAGAGCTGGAGCCAATATAAAGAAATGCTCTTGCGAGCCCACTGGGACATTATGACAAACTGCCTGTTTAAAACCATTGAGGAAGCTCAGTCCACTTTCACCTCTTCTCCTTGACTCTCATACACCGTTGAGTGAGGCGTGAATTATTTATCAGCTCTCTTACTTGGATAGAGAAGGGTCCACTTAATCCTCTCGCAGCAATATTCAGTCAGCAGTATGTCGCGTAAGAAAAGAGAACCAGGGGGTGAAATCAAATCTGCCCCCGGTCTATACTCATTATCAGGCTCTCCTCTTGCTACAATCGCCTGTAGGGACTCATTAACATGTCTCAAGTGTTCAAGAGCTTTGTCACTCAAGAGTGTTTAAAACCATGTTAATCTACACTGAATTACTTCACCAAGACCTCCTTAAACCCCAAACCAGTGTGTGAAAGTAAGTTTCAAACTATTGAAAGAGAATGATACAAAGCCATACAGGAATGATGCTTTTAACCCATCCCTTTTTATCATAACAGCAGTTAAACATTGATCTTCTGGATGTTGAAACTCAACCCCGAAACATATCTAGACTCCTGTGTGTGAGTCCAAGCAGGAGTTTATGTGCTGTCTGGATGGATTTGGACTGCTAATGTTAAATAAACTTAACATTAACTTAAATAAACTGTAGGATCACATAAAAATTGTTTATTTTTAACCAGAACCGACGACGTGCTGTGGAACAGACACTTCAAGTGTATGTAGAACTGTAGGTATTCCTAGCTTCAATTTTAACCTTCTTACAGTGCTAAAAAGGCACATTGACAATAGAAGTAGTGACATATTAAGTTGTCAGTCACTCAAAGTGAACTGCATTGGCTTTCCTGTGACAGTGGTTGAATTTACTGTCATGCATATTTGTCTTTTTGTTAAACTCTGGACATATCGATCTCCAAACAGAGACAATCTCTGTATCAAACATAAATGGCTTTTGCTTTCAGCTCGGAATTCGAATGGATACAGTGGGATTAAGAACGTTTGATTTCTGATCCTGGTATCAGGCAGAGGACTTGGTATTCTGAGACCGGAGATCAAGATGTGGCATTAATCTATAATCGGGGATTCAGGTGTTGGGATTTGGGTTCCTCCGCTGTGGGCTGAGTTCAAAGAGCGTTGAGTCTGAAAGTACATCTGTGCATTCTTTCACTCCCAGCTTTCCCCTCCAAGCCCAGAGACATAATAGGAACCTGCCTGGAAGCTCCTCAAATACCTTGAGCTGCTTTGATCTGTCCTCAAGGCCACACTCACATACAGATGCACTCACCCCGAATATTTCACACATTCTCATACACAAAACAATGTACTTTCCACAATGTGGACATGCAGACTCGTGCACATATGCACACACAGATGAGGCTAATTTCTTTCGGATTTAACATCCGAGTGCACCTGTCTCCCCCAAATCACATCTCCCATTCATTACCACGACATAATGCTATGATATCCATATGAAATACAGTCACTGCTGACAAACCTCAACAACATCACTGCAGCTGTCTCAAAATCCACCTCTTGCAGAAACAGGTATTAATGATCTAATGCAAAGTGTACAGTCAAATCCAAAATAGGACTTATGACTCAGTCCCTGCTGTGTTCTTAGCACAGGTGTCAGACAGAGTGATTGGCTTTAAACAAGGTCATGGTCTCAGCATGCTGCATGTCCTACAGCTGGGATTCACTGAAATACAGAAGCTAATTCAAAGAGAATCCGTAGTGAGTTTTTTTATAGGCTGGGTTTAAAAAGCAGGAAGACTGGATTTTAGTCCAAGTTGTCAGGAGAGCTGAAAATGTTTTCAGGCATGAGGTGAAGATTCCATGGATAACCCAATTATCCTACCATATGGTTATTTTATTTGGACTTTAAATTGAGCTCCTAGTTTAAATAGCTGCGTAGATCACTGACCTGGTGTAGACTCCGTTCTTTCGGCAGAAAGAGTTTTTCACAGACAGCCTTCGGTTGTTGAGTTCCAGAGTGGGGAAACGGCCTTCATCCAGGCTGATCATGTCTCCGTGGGTCAGAGCGTTACAGTTGGAGTTGTTACCTGGACATACGTACAGAGACACTGTGTGACCACAGGTCAGACGGACAGGCAAGTTAGTGTACGTGAGGGTGAATGGAACTAAACAATGACTTTTGTCAGTGGGTGAGTGGTGAACAAAATTAGGAAGGATGAAAAATAGACCGACTGAATATTAATGTTGCTAAATGTAACCATGGATGAATGAACCATTTGAAGAAAAATAACGGATGAGTGAATCGTAGAGATGTTGTTATGTCTTTTAGGGCACGGCTCAAGTCCTAGAGGGCAAGTCCAAGTCTCCACGAGGAAATTATATTCAATGTCAATTGTTTGTCTTTCAGTTCTTAAAATGCTGACCATTAAAATAACATGGCATTTGGATATTTTACTTTCTAAAGCTGTGTATAGTGTTAATTGCATAGCTTTAAATACACAGGGTAAAACAAGGTGTGTGGCCAGGTGCTCTCTTTTAAAACTTGAAACACTGGACTTTTTTTGCTTTTAAGTTTTAAGTAAGTTCAAGAAAACTAAATAACTCATGTTTGTGACTTAATGCAATAGTTTATCATTTTGGGAAAATATGCTTATTTGCTGAGAGTTGCAAGAAAAGAGCAATACCACAAAATGTAGCTTGAGCCAGCAGCTGGTTAGCTTAGCTTAGCATTAAGACTGGAAACTGCTAGCCTGGGGTGTTAATTTGTGGATTTTGTTACCTTCAGACAGAGCAAAGCAAGCTGTTTTCCCTTGTTTCCACTCTTTGTTAGATAAGCTAACAGGCTGCTGGCTGTAGCCTTATATTGAACAGACAGAGATGAGAGTGGCATTAATCCTCTCATCTAACTCTCAGCATGAAAGCGAATAAGCCTATTTCCCAAAACGTGTTTGAACTATTTCTTTAAGTCTGTCTCCCATTGCCAGACCTACCTCAACAGCGCTGCAGAGGAGGGTCTGGCGAGTCCACACAACATTCCGGTATGGGAGAAAAACGTGCTCTGGTCAATTGGCAATTCTTTAAACCAATCACAATTGTCTTGGGCGGCGCTAAGCTCCATACGAGCAACGGTGCCTCTGCAAAATCGCCTCGGGAAGGAACTTGTTTTGGTGGAACGTGTACGTTTAAAAGTTGTTTTAGTCGTGCAACAGAAAACTCAGATTGGACAGATAGTCTAGCTAGCTGTCTGGATTTACCCTGCAGAGATCTGAGAAAAGGTTAACCATAGTCCTCATAAATCGACCGGAGTTTAAAATTCCAACACAAAGAAAGCCCAAGGCAACAGACATCCGGCCTAAATCCAGCGGAATTTCCGTCGGCAACGGAGCAATCCCGGAAGTGGAACGTCGGGGATATAGACTAAGTCTGACTGAACTCCAAATCTCAAGTCTTATCTCTACAGCTTTGTTTATTATACTGTGTTCATAAAAACACACTGACAAGACAGGAACTTTCACAATGAGGTTAATAATACAAAAAAATTGGATTCTAAAGCAATAATGTTTCTTAAAGTTTCAAATAAACCACAGATATGTACCGCAATGGAAAACTTTACAGGTTATACAGTATATTAAACACAGAATCGAGAAACGTCTAAAGGTCTAATGACAAAAGACATTTCCGATAGAATACAACATCACAAAGTTCTGAGTAGAAATGACACATATAAGAGTGTGTTAATGTTTCTATGATTATATGTAGACTAAAAAAACGTATAGAAATGAAACACATGCACGAAATATTTCAGAATTTGATAAATGAGTGTGCCTCCATGTGTAAGCGCTGTCTGTGGATCACACATGAATGGGCAATAACACAACTATTTTGCATCGACTCCCAAGTGTCCCTCATGATTAATCAAACCGCCAACACTATAAACTGAGAGTGACAGACTTGCCATGCTGCTCTACAGTACATTCATGTTTGGAGGCGCTTTTGCTTGCAATGCTACAGGTTTTCACACTTTCAGCCAGGACCTCCGTGGTTGCTCCAGGGCTACTTGAGGTCAGTTGGTAGTTACGCAAACACACAGAAAAAGAAATAACACTGGGAAGGTCCAGTGGCCTGGGCCAGATTCCTAGAGGGGAATATGGAGGCTTTGAGAGCGTCTTTGTGTTAGAGTAAGAAGGAACCCCTTGTTTTTCCTCTGTCAGTCAGAAAGATGGGCAGTGACCCGCAGGGACCCCCTCCCCTCCCCTGCCTGGCAGCTAAACAGCTATGGCAGGAGTGCTGAGCTGAGGGAAATACCCGCTGATGTCAGAGTTGCACTGAATGGACAAGTATGCCCCCCTACTCCTGCTTCTCTCCTCTGCTTTTTTTTCTCCTGCTACTCATCAATTATCTGATTCATGCAAAATTAGAATATACCCTTTTCAAATAAGTTCACTGCTCGGTAATTGAAAACTGTAAATCATTAAATAACCTTATAAAGTGAGACTCTTTTATAAGAAAAAGTCAAGTCATCAGATTCTTGCAACGGTAAAAGACTTCTAGAACAGTTAGAAGTTTAGTTAGAAACTCTTAATTGTACTCACCTGATTCAGACTTCTTGGCATACTTCTTGCTCTGTCCTCTTATAATGAGGATGAAAACCAGCAGCAGGATGAAGATGAGCCCCACCAAAGCCACCACAACCAGGAACCACCACTCCTCGTAGAAAGGCGCCACTTTTTGTGCTGGACAAAACACATACAATTGGAATTCATGCTTGTTAAAAACAACTGGCCATTTTTTTGTGATGTCTGAATAACCTTAAGAAATTCAATTTAGTCTTAAAATTGAAATTGAAAATTGAAATTAAAATAAATAAATGAAATCTCACCAGAGATAGAAGGAGAAGGTAGACTTGGGGAGCCATAGCCGTAGTCGTTCACTCCAATTACCCTAAAGTCATAACTGACCCCTTGCTTCAGGATATCCATGTTGAACGTGTGTGATGTTACTTCCTTAGGGATGTCCTTGATTAGGATATCCCACAATCCCTCATCTGTAATGGAGTTTAAGTTGTAATTTTGGGTGAGTAATGGACGAGAAAATGAAACTTGTAAAACATTTAAACAACGTCAATATGTCTTTGTTAACAGGTTGTTTATTTTGTTTGACATAAGGCTCCGGTCTGGCTGGCAGCTCCCAAGGGTAATTCATAATTCTTACAAATATTACACAATCCATCAATTGCACTGCTCCTGTAAAATTTACAGCACCCAAATCTACATTATAAACAGTCGTACAGCCATATTTCAAATTAAGCAATGTTGCTTGCTTAGGAAATCCTGCCAGAGACCGTTTATTACACATCGCTGCTTGTAAACATCAATATAAGTTTGACTCTTTTAATGGCGTACACAAACATAAACAAGCACCGGAGTTCATCTGTCATGTTGCTGAACACTGACAAAAGTTAGAAAAGCTGACGTAATTTGATTTGAAGACAAAAACAAATCATTAAGTTATATGATACTGCAGAGAGTTATGGCCCCTGGTATATGGATATGAGAAGATGAAGGGGGTGGCTTTTTTTTTTTTTCTTTTTTTTCAGGGGGTTGTGCGAGGTTGGTTTAACCATCTTCCTCGTCCCCTCGGCATTAACCTTTCGCTGTATTTTAATGACAACAGTTTAGCTAAGTCTTCTTAAAATCTAGGTACTAAAGAAGATTTTTTTACCTAAAAGTGGTGAAACACATCCCTCCTTGTGAGTCACCTACCATCCATCACCTTCTTAACCCTGCCAGGGCCTGTCAATCACAACTGAAACCTGAAGCCAGTTGTCTCAACTGCAGCGCCACGATCAATAACCCATTAAAATACCAGTGAGACTCTGGGGCAGCAGATGTTGACACTTTACACCACTTTCCTTAATCAAAGTATCAAGGAGGCTAACATAAGGCAAGGTTTACAAATTCATGACTAAAGTGGTGATCATCTGTGCCCTTATGCAGCACGAACCTGAAGGTCTGGCCTCGATCACGTAGCGCGTGATGGGAGCACGTCCTGGGTCCCCGCTGGTCCAGTGGATTGTCAGGGCCGAACCATAGCGTGTGATAAAGGGTTCTCCGGGGGGTCCTGGGGCTCCTGAAAATAATTATTAAGTGTTGAAGTGAAGTATTTAAAATGAGAATTAAAAAAGTTCCAATATTCACAAACAAAAATCAGGGCAACTACCTTCTCCAGGGCCGGTGGTGATGTTGGCCTCCACCTCGGGCCCGTAGATGAAAGTCTTGGCCCGGATGCGGAAGTTGTAGGTGATGCCGTCGGACAGGTCTTTGAGCTTCAACCAAAGAGGGCCGCTCCCCTTCACATCCACTGTCACTGTCTTACTGACGCCTGGGGGGGAGGGGGAGTGGAGACAGTCGGCACAGGCCACTGAAGACTCTAGACAAACGAACCACATTTAGAGCAGGTCTTACACAGGCCAGGCAATATGGGAGCACACTCAACACAGGCAAACACACGCAGTAATGGAATTAGTAGTGGGAAATATATTCACATTTTGGCACTGTAGTCATGTATCATTTGTGATGATAATAGAAGATAAAAGGTTGCAATGACATGCAAGGTGTTAAGGTCAAGGAGATTTTGACCAGGTTGATATAAATTGATCTAAACAAAAAATTCATATTCTAAAAAAAAAGTGTAATTATTATCTGAATAGATCTTGTCGTATGCATAAAGCTTTAATAGAAGCCAGCAGACATTTTGAGAAGAGAAAAGTGTAATGGGTAAGAATGAGAGCTCACCATCTAACGGTGTACAGGGTTCATAGACCAGACGGTAGCCCTCAATTATGCCATTAGGAAAGGTGGGCTCGCCCCAGGACACATTGACCGAGGTGGTGGTCAGCTCACTGAAGTGGATGAAGCTGGGAGCACTGGGAGCTGAAACATTCAGAGGTCAAAGGTTAAAAGATGCATGGGAAACAATCTATAAACTAAGTATGCATAAGGGATTTTGGAAGTTTTCCAGTGAGAAATCTTTGGACAAATAAAGTATGGCAGTAAAAGTGTGTGCATATGTGTGTAGGAGGCCATACAAACTAAAATGTGTCTGCTTGTGGGATAGAGGGCTCATTACAGGGCCTGCAATAACGTTTAGATACAACTAAAAGATAACCATAAAACAAATGGTCAGGAACATAGATTTATTTTTTGTGAGTTAGTCTACATCATATTTGCTATATTATAAAGCTGTACAGAATAAGTTTGGACATATTTTTAAGGACAATAAGGTAACAATAATGAGAACTGAAACAAACATCTTTGTTAGCTTATCCTTCTGTAAATGATAACTATTATTACTACCTATGTTTTTAGTGGATGTAAAACAGCTCATGGAAACTTGCCTGCGGTAGCCTAAAAAATAAAACTTGTTGGTCACCACCTACAGGCAAACAACATAATAACTGTGGAAATATTAACATATGTGCTACCTCTAGGCTATGAGTGTTACAGCAGCAGCAGTATTTTTTTTTTTTTTTTTTACAGCTACAGTTTCCTTTGTGTTTTTGGCAAAATTGAAAAAGTTGTAGCTTTTCTGACCAGATCCAGAACCATAGTTCTAAAATTGTTGTAACTGCAGCGCTGCAACTGAAAGATATTGGCTGAGCCTGGTTTCAGTGCTTTGCAGTGAGGCTATGTCCTTGTTCACCAGCTGCCTTGATTAGCTCAATCCACCTTTTAAAATTACGGCATACAAGTCAAAAAGGTGGACATCACATAAAAATACTAGGTCATGTCAGTATGACATAGGTCATACTGACTTAACTTCAACAATCCACCTTATTTGTCTCTGAAGGGCAGTTCGGTTTTGCGGCGTAGAGTGCAACATAAAGCAAACATTAGTCAGAGTAACAGACCCAGCAGCACTGCATCAATGAATAAACATAAACATTGGTAGAGCAATAAGAATAATAGTTGATGACTATCCAATCATCCCCCTACATGAAAGTATGATTAACATAGCACTATAATCAAGATCAAAACACATCAAACAGAATCGCCCAGCGGCAACAACATAACCAGAGATTAACATATACATACAGTATGACCAGCATAACATACGTCAACAGAATTATTTAGTGGCAACAACATAATCAGAGATCAACATCAACATCATCCTACAAGTAGGCCAGAATATTCCCAACACAGCAAACTACCTCCTTTTAACTGAGTTTAGGAGTGAAATGGAATGAATTAATGTTAGTATCGGTTTGTCTTGACTGAGGAGAATCTAAAGTGGGTGCCAGAAGGTAGGGATTGACACTAGCGATGAAGAGGGTGTGTGTCATCAGACAGGGTGGAATTTGCCCTCTTCACCACCTGACTGTTACACAGAAACACTGCTGGACACCTGAAATGTTGCTGCTTGTATTCACTATTTTAGCCAGTGAATTTTTTTCCACAATCACAAGGGCAATTCTCAGCCTCCAGGCCCCAAGACAGCTGACTGAGTGTGTGACACCACTGTGCTTAAAACCCAGTTTGCCCTGTTGTCTTTAAACTTGTCGAGCAGAAGTTGAGACGCTTGCAAAAGACAAAGTCCCTTTGTCTTCTAAAAAGATGGGATAAGTAAAATCTGCTTCCTCCTCTAACGACAGTGACCCATGATAGAAACCAAGAGGCTGTCGAACGTGCTCTTTTTCTTCCTTTTTATTGGGCCAAGTTGCAATATTAAAATGCACCACAATTCTTTTACACAGAGGTTTAAGAATGAAAGCGATAAAGAGAGAGAGAGAGAGAGAGAGAGAGAGAGTAAGATGGGTAAGGGGCGGTTTAGTGGTGATGTTTTGTATACATAGCGTGCCTGTAGACAGAAAGCTTGCTCAAAGCATTTTCATACCATCTACTTTTCAGACAAAACAGGAGATTCAGCAAATGAGTTCAGAGTGGGTTGGCTGATTAGGAACTTATGCTCAGTGCGTGGTTCCGCTAACATCGTTTGGCATGCTGACAGCAACGATTAGCATCATCTTCACATCAAATTCTTTCCTCGTGGTTGACTCATCCACTTTGAGAACACACTCAGGGTTCTCCAAACTAACATCAGCACCACCACCAGCACATAAATATGACAAATGAATGAACACGGCCGTACGTGCTCCAATTTATCTGCTTTAGTCATGTCATCCTGTTACCTCATTTGTCTTTAGCTTGTCTTCTTCTTCTCAGTACCTCTCCATCATGTGTTCATTCATTACATACAGAAAGATTTGTTTTACTATATTGCTTGCAGTAGTCTATTGCAGTAGCATTGACTGTTGCACTCATTCATAGTGAATAAAGAATTTGCATATTTATTGGTATCTAGTGGTTAGATTTACCTGCTTGTTGAGTCCGTCCCCTTGTCGGTGGGCTGCGGGGTCCGTCCCCAGCTGCATTAAAGGGGGCTACACTGATCATATAGGTGGTGTAACCAGTCAGGTTCTTCAGCTTCACCCCTCCTTCCGGCATGAACAGAGTCCGCAGCCGCTCTGTCTCATTCTTACGCTGGAACTCCCAAAAGTATACCTACATGGAATAAAAGTCATAAATAAATATTAATGCATGTCTGAAGATGCTGTTCAGGGTACACAGATACTTCTTCTATAAAACACAGTCCCATTTCAAACTCTCTTAAGGGAAAGCAGTTTAATTGTATTTCCTGTAAATGTAAAAAATGTGCATTTAATTGTGATTAATATCAATTAAACGTAGTTTGTAGTGAACCACAAACACATTTGAATATATATGTAAACTGAAGACAATATTGTTGCCTTATTGGGAAGTAGGCTCATAATATGTGTTGCTCCTGGGCCCAATATGGTATGTTGTTGGTGGACAGTTTAACAAAAGTGTGAATCTGACCTTGTAGCCCTGGATGTCTCCATTCTGTGCATCCACAGGAGGAGGGTCCCATGTCACGTCCAGCTGGGTGGCTGTTGCGGACTGAATGGCCACATTCTGGGGTCCGGCTGTAGGCACTGTTAAAGACCATCACACAAATGAACCATACAACATCAACCAATGTGTCCCTGAGCAAGACACTTGTTGTAGTTGCTCCAGAGGCGTGCGGCCTCTGACATATATAGCAATTGTAAGTTGCTTTGGCTAAAAGCGTCAGCTAAATGACATGTAATGTAATGCAATACAAGACAAGGACATTTATCTGTAATATAAGTGACTGTTTTAGTTTCTGGTATTGCCACTATACTGATTGTATAGATAGGAAGCATTAAAGCTAAAAGAAACTAAACTGTTCAACCTAAGCAGAAAAAAGATCCCTTGGATTTAAGACAAATTATACTATCTTAGCATGCTTCCAAAGGAGATCACTCCACCACACAGGTTGTGTGAGCGTCAAATCCTTTTGCGCTTGAGACCGTGTTGTTTTAAATGACAGGAAGCGTACATACCTGCTTCTCCCACAAACACCTCCTGTGGCGGGCTGGTTGGCCCCTCACCCACAGCGTTGTATACACTCATGCGTATCTCATAGCGCTTGTGTTTACTTAGCTCTGCAGAAGAAGTAAACAAACAGAGATATAAAGTTAGGAATTATATTTAACACCAAATTGTGAATTGCACTTTTTCAAAAGTCTAATCCCCATTTGCTCCCAATTTTGAACAGCCAATATTCCAGGTGCCTTAAACAATTAGTACAAATCAGTAATGCAATCATAAGGATATCATCTCTCACTGGCGTCCCAATCATCCTTACAACACTGCTACTGGGAATTAAACAGATTTTCTGCTGTGAATAATTACAATGGTGCAAAAATGTGGCCATCTGCTTTTGTAGTGTTTATCCAAATAAGCTGACATGAGCAAACCAAGGAGTATGTTGGACTATGTGAGCTTGTGTACACAGTATCCAAGAATTTCTGTAGACGGAGAGCTTCCATTGGCCTCAGTAGAAGTGTTTGTACCAATGCGATGTGAACATAAGCAGCCAAATGTGTGTTCATTTGCTTGACACTCTGCTTTCCAGTAGGGCACTTGAAACACGTGTTGAGATAGCTTTTTTCAAAAACCTAATTAGTTTGTGGATTGAATCATTGAGCACACGTGCATGTGTGTGTGTGTGTGTTTGTGAGACAGAGACATAACAAAACTTACTGTTCAACTCATGCTGGCTCAGAGTTGAATCACTCAGATTCTGGATGCTGTAGGGGGCTGCGGTGGAGAGGTAGAAAGCAAAAGCGATAAAAAAGAGGTAAACTGAGTGGGAGGTAATGAAGAGACAATAGGCTTAGTGTCCAAAGTCTAATAGTTTCCCAGTTGAGAAGCGCTTCACTATCGTCATAAAAAACCCACAATCACAGTGATCATTCCTCTGAGTGAGCCCCACAATGATTCAACAAGAGTTAAATTATAGGCTAAGTTACACAGAGCATTAGAAACAGAGCGGCTCCTGGGTAAACCTAATACTAGCTTGCAGCTGAGAGCTACTGATCACAAGATGAAATGTTTTGCTGTGAAGTGTCAAGACCAGTGGGAAGATCTTGGGAACAGAATAGGCATGAGCGAAAGTTTTCGTCTGATTGAAATAATGGTGCTGCTGACACATAGACTTCACAGGAATAATCAACCGCAACTGGAGTCTCATAAGGGTGTGAAATTCTTACTGAAGTAAAGCAGAGAAAGTTGCATTTTCTTTCCCAATATACCACTGCTGAATGAATTCTGAGGTGCAATTTCTTTCCATGGTTAATTTCTTAATGTAGCATTTTAAATTACATACTGAACATTTACAATAAATGCAACATACCGACAGTTCTAACTGAAAATTTTGTACTGCAAAATGTATTTGTGTAAGGAACCAACAGCGTAGGTGGTAAAATACTACAATTTGTCATGTTAGCTGCAGTAATTGCTCACCAGTGAGCTCATCCCAGGCGGACACACTGTTGATGGTATGAAGAGAGTAACTGCGGAGACGGTCATACAGGAGTTCACGATATCGAATCCGAAAGCCCAATAAGATTCCATTTATCTTCTCCTCAGAGGGGGGCTGAAAGGGAAAAGATGGGGAGTTAAGGTATAATGTAGAAGATCTCTGCAGAACTGAGCCTCAGAAATAGCTTAGAATACTCTGTTTTTCAGTTTTAATATGGTCACATAAATTGCTAATTTTATCTTAATAAGCTTTTAGTTGTATGTTTCCTAATTGTAAAATTCCACTTCCTCACCCTGTTTTGTCTCCAACCTACCATCATTAAAGAGACTTACAGTAATCGAAACACAGACAGACTGAGCTCATCCACAGGTGAGTCACATAGAAAAATCCCCCATGGTTGAACATGAGAGAGCAGGGCCAGAGGGGAGAAGCAAACAAGTACCTCTCTATCCTTATAAACTCTACAGTGTTCTCTATAAAAGTGAAATTGTGGCCTGGAGCCTCCTGGTTTCCTCTTTATGACCTGTTAATTCAGGTGTGAGTGTGAGAGAGGGTGTTTTTTGTTACACACACTGAGAGTAGATGGTGTGCGTTAAAGTGTGTAGCATCCAGTCTGTATAGGCCTTCACTGTGTACTGCCAGGGTTTCTGATTAGAGGCCACTTTACTAGACTGATTTAGCAAACAATGAAACATAAAAAGAAAAAAAAAACGTTATACTGTCTCCTCTTACCTGCCAGCGGATCAGCACGGACGTTGTTGTGTGCGGCGTAACAGAGAGAATTGTGGGTGCTTCGTCAGGCGCTGAGGCAATAAAAGAGATAAATGGGCTAAATTGACCTGAAAATGTGCACAACTCAAGATGCTAAATCTAACGATGTGCTGTGGCATTCATGGAGCATAAACACACAATAGCTCAAACAGAACAGCCATTGACAGATGAGTCAAAAATAGCAGTTGGAAAGAGAACATTTCTTTAGTTGGTTAAAGCAACACTAGGCAAACTTTGCCAAGGTTTTAATGCTGTCTCATGGTAACTGCAGATGGTGCACACATGACATCACCGCTGCGTTTGCCAGCAGTGTCTGAATCACAACAATAGGCTTATTCATGCAGACATTAACCTCCTTTCATAGTGATACAGAAGTGTGTAGTGTTAATATTGTTCCTATAAATACCTACATAAAGTGCATGTGCATACAATATATTTGAAATATTGCCACATTAAATGTACAGTACATTAAAGAATAATTATCTTTAAAAGAATATGACCTTTTTGGGATGTATGCTTATTCTATGTTAAGTGCAGGACTATTACTTGGTAGATCCTAAATTGGATCTGCTAGAATGGTCAACATATTTAGGTTTAGGCATGGGGAGTGGGGATTGGTTAGGGTAAGAATACCTGGGTAAGCCAATCAGAGGCAGAATAAGGCGGGCCACGAGGCACGTCCTTTGACGTCGACACGTGTAGCGGATCCGCAGATCTAACATCTACCCTATTTCTTGGGCACAGTGACTTCCTGGAATCAACACTGTGAGGTTGCCAGGCAACCAATGCAGAGTCACCGTACCCGCCAAGAAATAGCCCTGCACATAAGGCCCCCCCCCACGCTCTTTATGCTATCTAACCGGCTGCTGGCTGTAGCCTCAAGTTTACAATACAGACATGAGAGTAGTATCAATCTTTAAATCTAACTCTCCGAAAGTGAATAAGCATATTTTAGAAAATGTTGAACTACTCCTTAAAGATTAAGCTAATTTATTCATCAGATATTTACAGTGTGAATGTTGTGACGTCGCTCTTACCATCCTGTAGAGTCGTGATCGCTTCACTTTCCTCACTGTACTCACTGTCCCCGATGTCATTGGTGGCTTTTACTCTGAACTGGTAGGATGTGAAGGGTTTCAGCCTTAGGGATGCAAGCACAGGAAAGCACATCAATCTTGATGATAAACTGCGGCACTTGATCTTAAACCGTTTACGCCACAGATATCAAAAGAGAAATGTAGTCTCACTTTGGGAGCAGTAAGTTTTTCAAGCAAACTGAGACCGTAATGCTGATTGCTGCATTTACTGAATTCCTAATGCCCCTGTGACTAGTTTATACCATTGTTTATGTTCTAAACTAGACTGTAATACCCTGGAAACATTATACCATATAAGGGTATTGTTGATTTTCCAACTACAGCCAAGGGAATATTTAAGTGAAGTGTGTAGTTGGAACTGTGAGAAGATAAAGTGGTGTTCCATTGAGCTTTATCCTCTGCATCTAAAGAGAACAAATAGAAACAGCATTTGCTGTAACAAAGCGGATGAAATGGTCTAAATAAAAATCAACCCCTGAAAGAATACTGTACCTAGATACTATGTAGGAGGTGGCCTCATGGTTGACAGAGGCAGAGTGGACTGTCCAGTTGTTCTCAGGAAGCTCTCTGAGCTGCACCGTGTAGTAACGCACAGGGGACAGGCCGTCGCTGCCTGGCTCCCACGACAGCAAAACCTGGCGGGCCTGAACATCTTTCTGAGGAACCATGGGACGGCTGGTGGGCTGGGGACGAGCTGGAAGTATGGGCACGCAGACAGAAGGTGTAAATGAGGGGAGAAACATTGGTAACAGAGGGGTTTGATGAGATAAATTATAATTGGGCATAAAGGGTAGAGTGGGATCAAAGGATTGAGGGAATGAATGTTGAATTTATGTTGGGAGGAGGAATACAACAAAGAATGGATAATAAATTCTTGCCAACATTTCCATGGGTTATGTTGCACAAACAAGAGAGTGTGATTCTGATGAATGAAAAAGTAGCTGAGAAATGAAAGTTGCAAAATAAACTATCTGCAACATGCCTTGAAGGAAGCAGATGGACTGATTCGTTCTCACAACTGCATCAGCGCGGTAAACACCCACACTATTATACTTCAGAAATACCACTTCACTTTGCAAAATGCCATTAGAAATTAAGATTTTTTTCATGTGGTCATTCAGATTATTGTTGTATAATCATCTGCCACATATCCAGCACTCTTCCATATAAGCATTAAAATAAAGAACACATTCCACATACCTCTTTTCTCTGTGGTGACCACCAGTGCCTCAGCGGCCTCGCCCCAGCCCTTCCTGGTCTGAGCTTGGATGCGGAACACGTAGATGGCCTCTGGCTTGAGGCTGGTCACTGTGTACTGGCGAGCGCTGGGGATTAGCACGTCCACTGTGGGTGTGTTGCTATTGGAGGAGTTGAGGTGGTATGTGATCTGGTAGGCTGGAAAGAAGAAGGGGACAAACAATATTATTGAAGGTGTCATAAGGAACTTAACGGTAAAGGAAAACTAGGATGAAAAATGTTATCAGGGATTTGAAGCATTTCTTTTTTGTGTTGGTTTTTCTTAACAACAAAAGGGAAAGCATACTGTGCAACAGGCAGCTTTGTCTCTTCTGAAACGATTCCATTAGCATCTGCTCCTGCATGCTACTGTGTGGGCCTGACATATTGTACAGTTTAAAATAAATGATCTGACAGATGTATAATAAATCAAACTGTTACAAGGAAATCCCCAGTTAGCTTCCAAAGAGAAAACAACTCCTGTTACAGCCAGAAAATAACCAGATTTGATATTAACATTACACATAAAAGTATGTTGAAAGTCATCAGGAACTACATGATGCTACATTACATCTTAAAAAAAGATATGTGTGCACTCTGCAGTATTTGGTAGTTTACAGGTCACTTACTAATAGTATTGCAAAAGATACTGACATTTCTAGACTAGATGTTCTGGTAAAATTTTAATAATTAAAAACGGACCAAGATAAAAGAAAAACAACATCTTTCCAAACAGAAAAAGGATCTTGTATGCTACTAACCAAGTATAATGCCATTAGGCTGCAAGGGGGACTGCCAAATAAGCCTGACTGAGGTGGTCCGCACTTCAGGGAACAGGATACCCACTGGAGGTCCTGGCACTGCAGGAAAGCAACAAACATAATACTTTAACAACGATGCCCAAGATTCCAAACTTCGATTTTGGTGGCCAAAAATCATATTAAACTAAAGATATAAACTCCACCTTTTCATCGTTTAAGGTGAAGAAATACTGTACATGTCCCCTGCATAAAACAAAAATGTTGTACTTTCCATAAAGCCATGACTTACTAAGGTTGTTGGACTACAAAAATAAAGCCTATGTATACTTTTTTTCTTTTATATCATTTCATAGGAGAAATATTTGCTATAGTATCATTCATGTTTTTCCATAATATAATAATGCTATTTAACTGTAATGCTGCATGTTTCTTAATCCTATGTCCCTACCATCATCCAAAGTCCTCTCCAGGATGGCTGGAGAACTGGGCCGTCCATCTCCAATCCGTGTGAAAGCCAGAACCTGGATCTCAAAGAGCACATATTTTCCCAGACCAGTCAGCTGGATACTGTGGGTGGCGTTCCCGTCCACTGTCCAGAAGTAGACGGCACTGTCGGAGTCCTTCTCTTTGTATACCACCTGATCCAGTGAGGAGACAGGAGATAAAGAGAAGTTGGGAAAAAAGGGAATTTGGAAATGAAGTAGGAGAAATTGCCTCATATACTGTCACTGTGCTGCTGTTGTATATGGCTTAAAAATAGCTATTATTTCTTTGAAAAACAAAAAACAAAATTAATTAGAGGTCTTTGACTGCTCAATAAATAAATAGTAAATACATAAAAAGCACAAACAGACCTTGTAGCCCAGAATGAGACCATTTCTGTCTGGCTCAGGAACTTCAAACCAGCGCACCAGGATACTGCTAGAGGTGGTGGCGAAGGCAGACACGTTGGTGGGTCCACAGGAGGGCACTGGAAAACAAAGAGTGTAGAGAGGCGAAAACATTATGCATTATGTCCAAACATTAATTTGTCATGCTCCCTATGTGTATTTACTGTGTGGATGTAGGTGTTCCACAGAGATGCAGTTTCAGTGATCTGCTATGGTTATATTATGTATGACTGTGTTTGCACAAAGCCTCTAATATCCTGGTATACCCTCCAGGCCTGCTGAAAGAAAAGACTGAAAAATAGGCCTTTTCTCTTCCTTGGCATTCATTGCTGGACATAATGCGCTGATTCCTAAGAATTTGCTGCAGTGAGTGGAAAAAGAGAGCACAGGAATTCCACATTCGAGTCCATGTGTTCTCAATTTCCTCAGACTCCTTCCTTCCCTCTCTCCATTCCTTACCAGCCAATGTCTGGTGAGCGATATGAAAGCAGAAGCATGGAGGGAAAAGGTGTTTTGGCTTAAATAGGAGTGGGCTGCTTACAAAGACTCTAGCACTGAGGCAAGAGTCTGCTCACACATAAATTTAACATATGGCAAAGTGATAACTGTTTGGTACTTCTAATATGACTAATAATATAATAATTCCACACAGATGTTGCAAAAGAAGTATTAGAGATGTAATCAGGGTCCTTTCATTTTTGAGAAAATCAATCAATAAGTCACGGTACTTATACAGGAAAGTGTGTGTTGCTGTGGGCTTGTTTTAGTGTATCGTAAATCCTCATGTCATCGTTGTTTCTTTTGACAGAAACTTGACAGCAAAAAACAATGTGCTTTTTGAGTAATTAAGTAAGCAATGCTATGTTTTTTTCACGGAGGAAGACAGATAATGGTGTTAACTCACCAGACTCCCTGGTCCTGCCTCTGATTGGCTGGCTCCAGGGCCCGGTACCGATGCCATTGACGGCCTGGACCCTGACCTCGTACTCTGTCCACTCTTCCAAGTCCTCGATGGTAAACTCTCTCTCCAGGCGGTCAGCAATGATGTGGGTCAGTGCCCGGCCCTGAGAGCCCGCACGGGAGTACTGAACTCTGTAGCCCACCTGCTCTGCATTCCCGTTGTATTCCCATTCAGGCAAAGGCTGGCCATGAACATTGAGAGAGGGGACGGAAATGAAAACAGTGGGTCAAAACAAGCCAGACTCCTTAGATTCGATTTTTATAGTGAAACATCATGATTACGGGCAGATTTCTATTTACCATCCATCGAAACCAGAGGCTGGTCTCGCTGGCGGTGCGCAAGGTGACGTTTGCGGGGGCCATGTCAGGAGGAGCCGGCAGGGTCTGAATCTTCCTGGAGGGCTGGCTGGGAGGACTTGTGCCCACAATGTTCACCTGACGCATACGGAACCTGGGTTTTGGAGTCAAACACTTTTAATGCAACTTCTGCAAAAGGATGGTTTCATTTGAACTGAAATCACACCTTTAAATCTTGAAAACTTGAAAAGAACTCCTAGCATTGCAGTGCACGTCCTCTTACATGAGGCTTATTGCATTTGAACTGAGATCAGAGCATTGAATATGAATAGAGTATGAACATGAGTTGAGGTTATTTGTGTTGCACAGCCTGAATATGCAAAAAAACCTAAATATTTAAGCCAATGTGAGTGTTTAACTCTACTAAAATTTGAAGTGGTAGCACTGATGTTACAATGATGAGAACTATAGCTGTCCTCCGAGACTGACTGTGAAATGTTCATTGGTGATATTGAATGTGATCATAGAAAACAAGCAGACTGAACCAAGATAATGGATGCATATATTTTTGACGATGTCCGTTTCCTTCTGCTTTCTTTGTGTTGGAATTTTAAACTCCGGTGGATTTATGAGGACTATGGTTAACTGCTCCCCAGATCTCTGCTGTGTGAATAGAGACAGCTAGACTATCTGTCCAATCTGAGTTTTCTTTCGCATGACTATTTTACAGCGGCCCCGTGTGGAGCTTAGCGCTGCCCATGACGATTGTGATTGGTTCAAAGAAATGCCAAAAAACCAGAGCATGTTTTTCTCACATCCTGGAATCCTGTGTGGACTAGCCAGACCCTGCTCCGCTCCGCTGCGTGTGGATGGTCTGGCAAAGCGAGAGTACACTATCCATAACAATCTTGTATCCAAATCAGTGGATTGGAGAATAAGATATGCTGAAATTAGCTGAGATACTGAAACAAACATAAATAAACCTTATCTGTTGTTGGTCACACTGCACGCTTAATTTCCATGTTATCTAACATTACTTTATAGTGGTTAAATCATGAGCAGGTTCATCCCTAATGAGACCAATATATTACCATAATAATGCAGTATGCTGTGTATACATTTCCTGTGTACAAAGGCCTAGTGACAGCAGATCAAAATCATATGTGTTTTGGGCCTATTGGAGAACGTGTATTGAGCTTCATGTGTACTTGTTTGTGTTTGGTGTTGTGGTCCTTTGTATATATCAATTTTGTAACTATTTGCAGGATGCCTGGCCAGAGAAGATTAATAACAATTAGATGTCTGGGCCTTTTTTTTGTTAACCAAAAATTGGTTACATTCAAATGCCCATTACAGATAAATGGAGGCATTTCCCAGTATGCTACCTGTAGAAGGTGTATGGGTTGAGATCTGGCACCTCCAAGGAGCGAGCCTCAGGTTCGTTGGACACCTGGTGGACCGTCACCCAGTCCTCATTTTCTCCCACCACACCAACCTGGGACCGAGACAACAGAGAGCATGACAGATGTACAGCAGATACCACAATGACTGTGCAAGCACTGCAAACTCTCTGGAGAAGAAGTCAATGAGATCTGTATTCCATCTCTAAATCATATTTGCTTCAATATCTTAAAAAAATTCAAAGTAAGGAATATGACTCCAAAAGCAATAACACATGATTAAGGGAATTGGAACTTCAGCTCTGGATTAAATGTGGTTCACCTGGGCCTCCACCTGCCAACGGGAAATGGAAGTTTTTCCATCATAGCCAGGTTTGAACTGCAGGGTGACAGAGCGTGGGCCGATGTTAGAAATTGCCACGTTGGTAGGAGGGCCAGGAAGCTCTATAAAGAAGCAGAGAGGAAAGAGACAAAGAATGACTAAGGGAGAAAATATAGGTGTATTTTGTGTGGCTGGTTTGTAGATCATGCTTAGGAAGAATCTATCTACCACAGCACCCCCTTGTGGCCATACAGATACTGCACACAGATGCATTTCTTAGCGACCGCAATTATTTCTCTCCCTTGTGCTCCCAACTTCAGCTACAACAGCAAAAGTAGATTAGATTAGGAAAAAAATGCTTACACACAGTACACAGGCGGAGACAATGCCATGAATGTCAATTACACTGCAGTTATCTGGAGATACGATTCAATGTGATACCTCACTGTTTACACTTGAGCTGAGTAAACAATAAGAATGGATTATTCCCTGGAAATCCTGGGGGGGGGAAACAAATCAGAAAGCGGTGAATTCAAAAAACAGTGGAAGGGCTTTTTTTTGTGTATATGAATATCATGGTTTGTTTGTGTGTGTATGTAGGGATGTGTTTGTGTTTCCATGTGTCTAGGTATGTATGAGAATGTGCTCGTGCATAAAATAATTCATTCATTTTTTCCCCCTCATGCTTCCCTCGAGATAAATATTGAACCTACCAAAACATATCCCCATTCCAAAGCACAATATAGTTTACATAAATCGTAGTTGAAGATATTAACGTCAACTGTGGCTTATTGTTGTGGGGACAGTGGCCTAATATTAAAAAGATATTATCACTCCCATGGGCACACGGACCAATTTATTTCAAGATTGCTTAAATGCGGTTGTATTCAACCCTAATGAAATGCAGATTATACGTGTCGTAGTAAAATTACCAATTCTAAATCATTTGCATGACTGATTATTGAGGTGGCTTTTAAATGGATCGTTATGGTACAGTTGCAGGCACATAGGTGTTTTCTTTACACATATACAGTACGATGAGAATAATCACCATTGTGGGGACTATAACTGCTGCTCTCAATAGAGCAGCCTATCATTTTACAGATGTACAGGCTCTGAATGCTGCTCAAGTAATTGATGTGGGCCTTGTATTTCTTTTACACAATTTTGCAAATATGAAGGGTCAGGGTTATTAAACACTGTGATTGCTCCTAATGCTCAACTATTATTTCACAGATGTGGCCCAGATGTGTGTATGGGTGTTTTTTTTGGGCTCTTTCCAAGCTGAGGTGACAGGGGTCCTATTTCATTGTGTCTGGTGCCAGACAACAGAGTGTGTTCACCAAAGTCATTGTGAAACTGTAAATATGCAGGAAGAGAGGTTCAATCAAGGTTCCCAGCTATTGAAAAAATTAAACCTGACTGAATTTTAACAGAAAGCCGTGATGTGGAGTTTGAAAGAGGGCATTTAGTACGCAGGGAGGCTCTAATGAAAAATGCCACTGAGTTGCATTATAGAAAACATGGGATCCAGTGTTTTTGGAACTTGACCCAACTAGGAACTAAAAGGCAGTATATCTTAGGTCTCAAATGCTTCAATTTTAATAATTAATATTTTAAACAGGCTAGTCCTTCAAGCACCCCTTTCAGCGGAGGTATGTGGGTTAATCAGACAGTATAACTGGGACATTGTTACTGGAAAGAAGTGTCAAGATTTTTTAAGTTTTAGCGCTGTGACCACACAAATTAAACTTCATTTACCTCAGATGTACTGAGGCGGAGGCAGATATCTCAGAGAAGAATATCTCATAACCTGGGCAAATAACTGTGTGGCTTGATATCACTAGAAGTAAGTGAGAACATTAGTATTTTTTTGTAATTTGGGTTTAAGTATCTTCACTGATTGTTTGGCTACTGACCTGGTGGGACGCCAGAAGAGATGGTGGAGGAGGACAGCTGGCCTTGACCTTTGGATGTCATTCCTGCCACTTCAATGGTGTAGGTGGTGAGAGCAGTTAGTCCAGTGACCCTGTACTCTAAGGTGACATTTGGCAGGTAGTGGGTAACTCTGGTGTTCGTTCGGTTGTACTCCTCCCACGAAATGCGGTAACCTGAAGAGCAGCAGAGATGGTTGACAGCAACAGACAAGAGAATTCGACAGCAGTTTTACTACAATAGCAATTCTCAGCTTGCATGCTACAGGGCAAGCTAACAGAAATATTAAATTAACTTCATCAAAAATTGAATATAGCAAATTAAATCAGCCTGTGATTATACCTCCTTGCACACACACATCCCCCACCCACTCCCATCGACACACGCTTACGCTCTCAAAGTTAATGCAATTTGCTCTTTGGCCAGCAGCTCTTTTCATGTGATTGCACAAGGCATTAGGCAGCATTTCTTGCCAAATCAATAATTTCACATGGCATGTCAGTGTTTGTCTCCTGGGAGCGTGCAGCACATTTAAATGTTTTGGAAAAACACTTCACAATATTCTGCAAAATCTCAACCTTAGTAAACACTTGAATAATAATGTCACTGGTGGGCACTTGTTCTTTACTCAGAGATTGTACAGAATGAAGGGAGGAATATCCAAACTAGCATAACGCAACAGTGGCTCACAGTGTTGTACCTTGGTAATCTGACAGAGGAAACAGTACTAAAAGAAGATACGTATTTGGTTAAGGTTTTACTGGCTGCTAGTAAGGTAAGAATTACTAGAAAATGGTATGGAAAAGAATACCCTACGCAAAGACAGTGGCTGGATATAGTAGAAGAAATGTTTGTAATGGAGAAACTAACACAAAACAAGAAGCCCAATTTAAACAAAAATGGGGAAACAGACAATGTATAGATCCAAGAAAATGTAAGTGGATAGACATAAAGATATAAGATTGTGATTGTAAGCATAAGCTGTGTGAAACCCCAAAAGTGATGTTTTTTAATTTGCTTTAAATGTTTTGTGAATAAGAAAATGCAATTAAAGAAGTAACAGTGGCTCACTAGAAACACACTCACCTAAAGGATTATTAGGAACACCTGTTAAATTTCACGTTAATGAAATTATCTAATCAACCAATCACATGGCAACTGCTTCAATGCATTTAGGGGTGTGGTCCAGGTCTAGACAATCTCCTGAACTCCAAACTGAATGTCAGAATGGGAAAGAAAGGTGATCTAAGCAACTTTGAGTGTGGCATGGTGGTGTAATGGTGTGGGGGATCCCTTTTGCCTTCAGAACTGCCTTAATTCTTTGTGTCATTGATTCAACAAGGTGCTGGAAGCATTCTTTAGAAATGTTGGCCCATATTGATAGGATAGGGTCAAACACAGTATTAGTATGGTGTTCCTAATAATCCTTTAGATGAGTGTATTTTTATTAAGGACATTTTACACAAACATTCCTGGACAAGTAAGACATTAACTTTTTTTTTTTTTAAAGGCTACAATATATTATTTGTGACACTCAACATAAATGATTACTTATGCATAAAAAAAGACAGTGTGTTGATGTCATCATCTTTTTTTATGCATAAGTAATCATAGATGTACTATATGATACAAACCCAAATTGCAAACATTTTGTCTTATAAATAACAACTAGTAGAGACCCTCATGACGAGCAAAATTTGACCAAACCATCTCTGGAGCACAGCTACGTCCATCTCATGCATGCTTATTCTATTATAAAAGACTTGAGTAGTGTATTAGGACGGGTTAGGATGCTTTTTTTTGACTGATTATATGTGCAGATCTTGATAAAGGAGACAGTGTTGTGAGAGTAGTGAATGTACCTGTGAGAACTCCATTCTTCTCACCGGGCTCACTCCAGCTGACTTTGAGTGAGGTGTCGAGGATCTCAGTGAAACTCAGGTGACCGACAGCACCGGGAGCTGGACAGGGACAAATATGAATAATGAGTTGGGCCTATGGGCAAATGAGACACTCTACATCCAGTATAAATTCATGCTGATCAGCTGGCATACTGGACATAGTCGCACCACTGGTGACAGCATTTGCAAGTTTAAAATCAGCAAAAACAAGATTATCGCTAAAAAAACCCATCTGATAACAAGTTGAGGAAAATTAAAGCATTTTTAAAGCTTAACCAATTATCTCTAAGGGAACCAAGTCCCAGTTATGATGATCCTGGCTGGATGCGGAATATCATTAGCACTTCTCTACTACTTCATTCTGCATGAATAATAGATCTTGCCCGGAGGATGTGTTACTGTGAGATGCTTGTGTCCCCATCGCCACCACCAGAGAGAAAAAAATGTAAAAGAAAAGTCACTTACTGTCCTCATGTGTCCTCAATGCTTTGGGCGAGCTGCGGGGGCCGTCTCCGGGAGTAGTGAAACACAGCACAGAGGTGTAATACTCTGTGAACTTCTTCAGACCTGTCACGTATCCAACATGGACGCTGTCCTGAAAGTTTGGTCGTACTGTTACCATAGTTACTTCTTCGTCTTTGCCAGGCTCCCAAGCCAGCAACTAAAACAGACAAGCAGAAAGGAAAAAGTGAGTCTGATGAAAATTACCCAGACAGCAGCTCATCATTTTTCTGTAATAATTCTCAGTGATTTATTCTCACTAAACTAACAGCAGTGTCTCTCCCCAGTAGTCCTTAGCCACTCTGAGGAGTTATTTGGCATCATAGCTCTCCCAAATATATTTACAAAGATACCCTGAAGAGTTTTTGACTGGAAGGAAATGGCTGAATAGCTCTATTAAGACAGACTGGGAGAGGCAGTGAGAGTCAAGGCTCAAGAGAGGCATGATAGCATCCCATCATGCATGTTAATTGCAGACCATCGACAAATGGGACCTGGATCGCTTAGGTAATAATGGGTCCCAATGGCAGGTCTATTGGGTTTGTTTCCAGAGTCCAGAGAGAGGAATCTTCCAGGAAAGTAAAGAGCTGGCAAGAAGATGTCAGAGGGTTAGATACTTGACTGTCTGCCACGCTCTCTTTTTTCTCTCTGTCTTTTTCAAATTCTCCCTGAAAGTCTTCCTTTGCCTCCCTTTCTATTACCTTTCACACTCTTCTACTCCCTTTTTCTCACCGCTGCTTACGTCTCTCCCTGGAGACAAATCTGTTATTTAAAATTCAGATTGGGTTTGTACAGTGACCCCCTCCATCCAGCTGAGTATGACATGTGGAGCACTATTAAACAGATAGACAAAAAGGCAGAAAAAAATAAATATCCAATGACATAATTAAGTCGCAACAGATTCAAAGGAAAAATTGAACTACACTGTTGCTGTGGCTTTATGATTCCCTGTGGGCTACATTTGTTTCAATGGAGTATACACAAGAGACAGAGAGATGGACTATATTCAAGAGCCCATGACAAAATAATGAAGACATTCATCATTACGTGCACACAGCTTCACAAGAAAACATATGAAAAATGGTTGCAAAGATAAAGAGAATGACCGGCGACTGACAAATGGGTGAAGAAAGTCCATCGTTCAAGATGGCACCAAATAACTTTCGCCCCTTGGCTCTTCTCTCCCTCTTGCTACACAGGACATGTGATACTACAAGTTCAGCTCTGACAGTTCTGTCAATGGGCGTGATTGCTGGTGGGGACGGCACCGCGGCAGCTACTGACCTTGTAGCCCTGGTTGATGCCGTTGATGAACTGAGGGTTAGGGGCTGTCCACGTAAAACGGATAGTTGTCGAGTTGACCGACTCGGCCTGCACGTTGCCGGGGGCAATGGTGGGTACTGGGATGGACGAGGAGAGGAAGAAAAAGGGGGGAACAGAGGTGGGAAGGGGAAAAAAAAGAAGGAGGAGGAAAAAGGAGAGGTGGGAAGACAAAAAATAGAGGTGTGAGAGCACATTTCGGTTGTCTGCTGGAAGTCAGCCTGCATCTATTTTGATGTCAGTATTGATCGCTACTGCACAGGTCAGGGCAGATACCGCCATCACTCTCTTTCTGATGACACTAACACCTAATACCAGGGCTCTCTGTGGGTTTGTTTGTGACTGTGTGAGCCGCTTATGGATTTCAGGGTGGATGCAACACCTTTGTGTGGTCCTTACAAAGAAGAATCAATGCTTAATGCCGTTGAACATCCATCAGCAATGGCTTTTAGTAGATGATTTCAGTCAGAGAAAATAAAATTTGATGCTAACTAGAAGAGGAATTATGCATTATAACAACACTGCACTTGCAGTATGTTGCATCCCAGTCTTATTCATCACAAATAATCATCATGCTTAAAAGAGAAGCTTGCTTAAAATGAACACAAAGGAATGCGTCATGAGTCATTGAAAATGACACATTCAATAATTAAAGAAAATTGTCAGCATATCAGCTTTGGTCTTGGATCAATAACATTGATGATTGAGTGCTCACCTCCCTGCAGAGTCCACTCAGTGACTTTATGGCTAAAAGTGCCCAAACCAGCCCCATTGTAGGCAGCAACCTCAATCTCATAGTTAGTCCAGATGATGAGGTCCTCTAGCAGCATGTTAGTCACATCAGGACTGGAAATGTTCTTCATCTGGTAGTCCACAGGCAGCCCAGTCAGACGGTACCTGGCATACACATTCATGAACGTTAAATACTGGACTTTGCCACTACTTAAAACCATGAGAAACCTATGTCTGCACCCTGAATATGACATGTGACATATATGACAAAGAGAGTTCATTACGGTACTTTGTTGCTTGAGCCAGTACAGTAGACTCCCTGCTAGGGGGAGACAAAGCACCAGCAAACAAGCAATTAAAAAAACCACTGACAGCTCTGACTGTTGTCTGAAAAACACCTGCTGTTTCATTTGGATGTAATAAATAAAAAGCCTGAGAGAAAACCAAACTAATTATATGTTTACAGGATTTACAGTGAGTTTGGCATATTGCTGACTCTGCCTATTAGAGTCGGTAAAGTTTTTTTTAAGTCATAAAGTTTTAGTTTTCTCTCAAACCAAATGCAATTCTTTTTAAATGCAGTGGTGTAAACTGACACTGTAAGGGCTCTTGAGTGAAACATACTGTATGTGACTTTATTCCAGCTCTAACCATAATAAGATAATGGAATGTTAATTAGTTAAAAACAATATTAAATGGATGAAGAACATTTTGGTGGGGATTTCAGTATGTGATGGTGTACATAGGATGAGTATTTCTTCATATTTGTTCATACTAAAAGCGCAAATCCTAAATTCTCAAGGTCACAAATTAAAAATGAAATCAACTAAAAATAACATGGCCATGATAAGCAGATGAGAACTTACCGGATGGTGTAGCCCCTTAGTATGCCGTTCTGGTGGCTTTCCAACGGAGGCTGCCACTGGATCATGATGGACTGGTTGGTCCGGCCGCTAGCAATGACGTTTTGAGGAGGAGCACTGGGGGGCTCCTCTGGGAGAGAGACACTGCAGGACACACACATGCAAACAAAAAAGCATACATGCAGAGATATGGAGAGGGCATTGAGAAATATTATTAAAGGACATTTTCTTTCTGGAAATCATCTTGAACACAGCTTTAGTTTATTTAAAACTAAAAGCAAAAAGCTTTGTAGTAATGTAACAGACAGTAAACATGTCTATTTAAAGCTAAATATCAGTTTAATTCAGCCACCTAAATATTTACCCTGACAAAACACCACAAATGTCTAGGGAGAAGATGCATATGAGAGATGGGAGTGAGATCAGTGGCGGTGACTAAGTACCAAATGGCGTCACAGAGCGTACGGTGCCAGCCCCCCTGCAACACACAGACGGAGCCCCCCGTGGCTCTCTTCTGGCTAGGGAGCTGGCAGCATGAGAGAGCGTGACAGACTAGTGGAGGGAGCAAGGAAGGGAGGGAGGGAGGGAGGGAGGGATAGAGGCAGAAATGAGTGCTTGAGGCTGCAGAGAGGCCAAACCTAATGTCGCCTCAAACCTTAATCCCTCCTGTGGCTTTCACAATGTGTGTGAATGTGTGTTTACAGGTGTTTGTGCATGTTTGTGTGTGTATCCGCTTTGGTAGGCTTACACGTATATCCTTCTTCACTGACTCTTGACTGAAGTCAAACTGGTTGTCTAGGAAACTGATTAATTGAGCACAATGTACTATATACTAACAACAAGAAAATTCAGCAGGTTCTTGTTTTTTGCCATTTCTAAGATGTATCATTGTTATTGCCAATTAAATGACAGTACCATAGAGGAATGTTTTGGTAGATTCAATTATTTTTTTAAATTTTATAATTAAAATATCCTTCGAAAATTGTATGGAAAAGTATAACTTGAAGGCCCCCCTACTGTACTGTGAAACTCCGTATACTGGCATTTTGTATTTCTCTATTTTGTAAAACCCGGATAAAAGGGACAAACAAATTGTTACATTGTTGATGTGGAGTGGTAGGAATAGTTATAGGATTTAGTCTTTAGCTCACCGCTCAGTCTCCTTGCTGAACTGCCCCTTCCCCACATCATTAACGGCACAGAGGCGGAACTGATAGGAGCGCGCAGGGATCAAGCCATTGACCGTCACTGCTGTGGACTCCGGCTCAATATTGGCCAGCAGGATAGCCCAGGGAGCGTCTAGAACAAAGAAAATCTAGTTTAACACCTTGTTCCACACGTACACATTTCTTGTTCATTATGCTAACCATTCACCTTAACATCCCATAAAATGTAAAATTTTGTAAGGAAGGAGTCAAACATTTCTAGCAATTTCACTAATATTCAGAAGGGATTTTCACTTCATGCCTGCAATCATTTTGTCACGGCAGGTCACAATTTAAAATTCTAATTCATCAAATGAAAGAAGTCATGCTGAAAAATGGAAGCAAAGGCACAACGTGCTGCAGATTTAAGCCCAACACAGTTTTCAGTTTATCCATTTAAGTTGAACATACTTGTAGAGCTGGGCAATATATCGATATTATATCGACATCGATATATGAGGCTAGATATTGTCTTAAATTTTGGATATCGTAATATCGTGACATGACACAAGTGTTGTCTTTTCCTGGTTTTAGAGGCTGCATTACAGTGAAGTGATGTCATTTTCTGAACTTACCAGACTTACTAGCCGTTTTATTTGCCTTTACCCACTTTGCCATTGTATCCACATTATTGGTGATTATTTATCAAATCTCACATTGTGTTAATATTTTGTAAAAGCACCAATAGTTAACCCTACAATATCGCCACAATAACGACATAAATGTATTTTGTTCAAAAATATATTTGATTTTCTCCATATTGCCCAGCTCTACATACTGTACTTGTTACATGCAGAGCTGTAAAGTGACAGAATGTAGAGTAGCTTACACGTCCAATTTGAGATTAAAGGCAATGATGGACATTCTTAATCAGTCTTATTGATTATGCTTTTAAATTCTTTTTCAAGTTCTTTGATGTATTTGCTAGGCAGTTAAGCTCCTTGGGAACACATTGACATCATCGAAGCCTGGCTACAAGACAAATAAAAAAATCTAAACAAGCAACATTTAACATCTTTTTCACTCGTTGCTGCAATATTGATCACAAGAGCTGAGTTCTCTCTCCCCCAGACCTAACTCATCATATACTGCAATTTATAGTTTTTAAACTTGTGTAAACTGACCCAAATGATACAAAGCACAGAAGGTAGAGATGGATACAATTTGATGTATGACTGGAAAAGACTAGATATTTTGTGACTTACTGTTCTCAGAAACCTCCAGGATGTAGCGTATGAGGGGACTGTTGCCATCAAAAGGCTTGGCCCAGGCCAGGTCGATGGCTCTTTTTTCAGATGTGCTTAGCACGGCCGTAGGGTTCTCTGGGGCATGGGGCAGCTGCCTGGAGGGAACATCAGGACAACTTCGATAAATAAAAGAATCTCTCCTGTCACAGCAAATCCTCTGCAGGGACAGAGAGTTCTCTGAACGTCTCTTGTACAAATCTGAAGTAAAGCTGAATGTTTTACTACAAAGATATCAGTTAGACAGGTGATGAAATGTGGCAAGACAAGACAGCAAAGACGGTTCCTTGTCAAGATGGACACACAGGCAAACAAAAGAAGATAGATATCACCGGATTGAAAGGCATAAGATGACAGATAGGAAGAAAATGCACAGACAAAGACAGAAATAAATGAGGCCAAAGCTGGGGATCATTAATTCATTCAGCCATAAATTCAGATAAGCGCAGACAGATTGATAGATAAACCTTATAGCAATGAAGGAATACAGGCAGTAACTCAGTCAAAAGGCAGCCAGCCAACAAGACAGCTGATATGGGGACAAAGAAAGACACAAACAATCAGTCAGTCAGTCAGTCAGTCCATCAGTTTGGCAAACAGAAAGTTAGATGTCTCATTCATATTCAATTTACCCTTGCTGCAGTGACGCATTGTGCACTGTGTCAAAGTACAACAACAGCAGGAAGACATTTGGAGAAAGAGAAGATTTGAGATGACAAAAACAATACACAAGTGTTTGTGCGAGTGTGCGGTTTCACAGTGGTCCCCTGGGGCTGAAAGTATGTCGGGTGAGAATGAGGACAGGAGAGGTGAGGAGGAAGTGGAAATGAGTCAGAGGTGTCAATAAGAGCAGCCAGAATGGCAGTAAAAGGTTGGTGGTGGAAAGCGTGCGCGTCTGGCACTTGCATGTGTGTGAGTCAGTGGCGCCGCCAATGTGTGGCCCCATCTGGCTACCCCTATGAAAGATTTCTGGGGGCGCATAATGTGAGGGTGTGCACATGTATGTGTGTGCCTGTGTATGCACTATCCTGTTTCAAAGAACATGTTCCTTCCTGTGTCTTTGCAGTGGAGAATACCAACGAAACAAGAAAGTGAGAGAAAAAAAGAAAAGAAGTAAATAGAAAGCCAGGCAAGTGATGAATTGCGACGGTAGTTACCTGACACGGAGGTGTGCGCTGCGGGAGTCGTTGCCGCCAACAGAGGTCACTCTGCACGTGTATGTGCCTATGTCACCTGACCAGGTTTGGGCGATGTGCAGGGTGCCGTCTGCCTCCAGTCGCATGCGGGGGATGGACTGGACATTGATCACCGAGCCATCTTTTTCCCAGACATGCCTGGAATGCAAAATCACCAGTCAGCGGGCCGGTTGTTGGTTTTGTCATTAACGTCATCACCATCTGCTGCGTTTTCATTCTTTCAACAGTATCAGTCGATAAGTTTACACAAACTGACAATGTTCAGTTGCACTAAATAGTCCCGTTTTTTAAGCAAAAACAACGTGAAAAAGGGCAAAGAGGGTAAGCCTCCTACAGCTCAATTTTTAAGCTTTAATTAAACAGAAAACATCTCAAATAGCATGCAGAAAGTAGTCCCCTAGGAAACCCTTGTTCTACATCCTTGTGCTATTGTTCTAGCCAGAATCTGCAATTCCCAAATCTAAAATGTTATCATGAAGAACAGTCATAATAGACAGAAATAAATAAGAGGTGTGTTCCAACTGAATGTGAAATTAATTTTAGAAGTAGCTTGATTGCATCCGGAGTCAACGAGTGGAACTGAACAAACAAGTATTATTTGTAGGCAGCACAAAATGAGGCAAAGCTGCATGAATAACTGAAGGCAAATTTAGCTTATTGACTGATTAGCTTAGTATGTTAAAGCACATTCTTAAATTAACATTTCTTTAGTGCCCAATTGAATACATGGACAAATCCAAAGGATGGTTTTTACCAGATTTCCAGAACCTGACTTGCATCGTTTAGTTTCCACATGCTGGCACGTGAACTAGGATGTACACATTCACGTCAGCTTTAGATGGTAGGTTAACTCTTTGTGACAGTGACGCAATAAGTAAACTGAGGTTTTGCTTGTCTTTGATTTTTCCACAATCCGAGAAGAATATGTTATTAGTGAGGCATTTCATCTTTCTCCTCTCTGCCTCTTCAAACTCGCCATCAGAGCTGCCCTGCATGCATATCATAGTCGCCGACGGCTGCATTCAAAAGCCGAATTCACTCATCAAAACTGCACAGCTCAAACGACGCGTCAGATGTAGGCTTTTTTCTGAGTAGAAAGGGACAGAATGGTTTATTGATTGCTACTGATATCGGCTACAAGCTTGGAGTTCAGTTAAATGTCTGTTGTGAGGGTTGTGTGTTGCACTGGTTTGGAATGCAATTGCAAGCTGGAGGTATGTGAGAACAAAAATCTTCGAATGGCATTCATGCACACCATTAGTCAACAAACATTGTCCACGTGTAGGTGTTTGCTTTTGTATAAACTGCATGCCTAGGTTACAATATAATATTATAATAAATACCTTGTGCTCAGGGTAGTAAATGGCTAATTAACAACCAAAGGTTTCGAAAACAATACAGCAAGTTATAACTAACGATGAAGCATCTCCATTAACAGATCTGTAGGCCGAAATGGCTCAACAACTGTGCTTAATTAAGTGTTCACTTTGATGGAGATAAATACGTAGAAACGTGAAAAGAATGGCAAATGGATTTTGCATCTGTGGACTTTTCCATCTAGACTACTGTAACTCCCTTTTCAGCGGCCTTAGCAAGACATCCCTAAATCTCTTGCAAGTGGTCCACAATGCAGCTACAAAGGCTTTAGAACAGGTCCTTTAAAGGTTTTCATATGACATCTATCAAATGTGACTCCCTATCAAATTCACAATCCAATTTAAAATGGTCACCCACAGGCTTGTTGGTTGAACCAAAGGATACTATGGCTTTGAGGTCCCTTCACTTTGAAATTCATTCTTTTTGGACTTTTGATCTATGGAAATTGTGGTCTCCTGATATAGTATCAGGCTGACAACATTTTATAATGTTTGTATTGTCAAATAATCCCATGAAAAGATCAAAACCAACAAAGAATGTATCCTACTAACAAGTTTTGCCTGGGTAGCCAAAGACTGAGATAGCGTATTCCTCTGCGCCACAGAGCTTCATTGTAGTCCAAAAACGATTAAAAACACATCAATGAGAAACACTGGGGGGTGAAATCAATCCCATATACATCATCCTGCTGCTTGCCTAAATGCTGACGAGTGCACCAAATTTGCAGTAATACATGGCTGAAAATAGTCCCCAACAAATGCACTATTTACTCTTGCTTGATTAACATTTGCTAAAAAACTACTGTGCCCTGGAAATGGTTTAGTCCAAAACGTAAAATATAGGATAACGCCAGCGTTAGCAGCTCAAGACCTATCAATTTTAACTTTATTTAATTTTTGACTATTTCATTGTGCCTGTATTTTTACTTTATTGCTTTTGTCTTTCATTGTGAAGCACTTTATGACACCTCTTCTAAAAAAGTGCCACATATAATGTTTTACAAATATACTCCACTTAATTAATACTGCTATGTTTGTGAATGTAGCCTTACCTGACAGTCACACTGGGGTCATGTGTGA
The DNA here is from genome assembly GCF_010015445.1 of Perca fluviatilis. Lineage (NCBI taxonomy): Eukaryota > Metazoa > Chordata > Actinopteri > Perciformes > Percidae > Perca > Perca fluviatilis. The sequence goes on from NC_053132.1 coordinate 9,108,974, forward strand.
CTCCACAGGTCATAATGGCTTTTGTTCCTTTGATAACACTCTGGTCCTGTGGGGGGGAGGTAATCCGAGTGCGAGCTGTGGAGACAAAGAAGAAGACAGAGGGAGGGAGATGAGGAAAGTATAAGGGAAGAAAAAACAGGCAACAAAAATATCCTTCCTGAAAAGAATACTAGAAAAAGAAAATCATGACAAACAAATTTCAGAAAACTCATTTCAGTTGAAATGACGTGCTGCTGTTTCATATTTTGTTTCTTGATGGTTTCTTGTAGAAAAACACCTCGATGGTGACTCCAAGCCTGCACACAAGAGTGCTTTTGTATCTGAAGGAATTGAGTTGAGCTTTATTATTATTTGGCATGACCTCATTTAACATGCCTTTCAATAAAACTCCACCATTGTTAGTTTCCTGTTTTTGCCACATATGGATGCTTGTGAAGGATATCTTGGGCATTAACAACACACAAGATCAGACATGTGTATTTTTTAATAGGATGTGAAATAGGGCTGGGACAATTCGTCGACATAGTTGAAATGCGGCGACTCCAATAATTTGCGTCGACGCGTCACTAAATAAAATAAATAAATAAAACTCGCATGCAAATTAATTAATGCAATGCGGAACTAATGTAACTACTGTTAGATATGCGGGTTCTAGGGACACCTAATCTGTAGCCCCGCCTTAGCTCTGAAGCTAGCCGAGCTCCTCCGCCTACATGCAGTTTTTTGTCAGGTTGACAGTCCAGTGAGTGAGTCAGAGATAGCAGCACGATAGGACGAGTATGGCGAGTGGTGGCGACCCACAAGAGTTAGAGGACCCGCCGGCCTCTTTAAGATCGCAAGTTTGGGAAACATGCCCTCCCGCCTGGTGCCGTCTCCACCTCGAAAACTTCGGTCTTCGGGTCAGTTCCTGTAGTAGGCTACAGGCGAGAGAGTGGGGGATAAGACGTGTGTCGGCGTTGTTCAGCAGTTGTTGGGTATGTGAGTGGAAATACATCTAACATGCTAGCGCATATCCAAATCCATCACCCAGATGTGCCAATCACTGGAACGAGACAAAAAAACTGTCCAACTTCTCCTCCCTACAGTGCTTAACCAGCCTTTAGATACAAATAATTCAAGTTAAATTAAAGGGAGAGCTTGGATGTTAAATAAGAGCTTATTCATTATTTTACCTACTGTTAAAAAAAAGCAAAGCAAATACAGGCTACTCTTTTTGCACTTGCTCTGTTTACTTTAAGTTTTTATTTTTGTATTCCTCCTGAAAGTGACTTTATTTTGTGGTTGGATTGATAGCCTACATCTGGCTTCAGGTTGCACTACAAATTAATTTTACTTGAGTGCAGTGTTAAACAATTTTAATTAATTGAGATTTGAACCTTATTGAAATTTGTTTTGTGTAAATTGTTAATAATTGAGCAATGGGAAAATAATCGCTAATTGAAAAATTAATCGTTGGATTAATTGAAAAATGTATTGTTAAAAAATAATCACTAGATTAATCGTTTAAAAAATAATCGTTTGGGACAGCCCTAATGTGAAAGGCCTCGTCCATCTAACCCTGCACACTCACCCCAGACCCCAAGGTCAGCAGATGCCTCGTCGATGCCCCTGGAGTTGCTTGCCATGCAAGTGTAGGTCCCGGCATCTGAGATGTGTGAGGGGGAGATGAGCAGGCTACCAGACTCGAGCAGGGTGAACCTGGGCAGCTGGACCGAACCGCTGGCCAACACACGCTCACCTTAAGCGGGTGAAGAGGTCGAAGGGAAAGAAACAGATGAGAGAGGACATACATAAATAGAGAAATGGTAGACAGAATAGAAGAAGAGAGAGACAAGGAGGCATTCAGGAACAGGGGATCGCGAGAAAAGAAAAGGACAGTGTTTCCCTGATCTCCTATTGGGATCCAAACATGGAATCCAATCAGGCTTTATTTATTGAGCCATGGCAAACTACGGTCCTATGTGTAATAAGATAACAGACATCAACATCCCTAGGTGTGTCAGTGTGCATGTGGGTGACAGAGACCTTTCTGCCAAGTGATAGCCGGTCTCGGAGCTCCAGAGGTCTCGCAGTGCAGGATGACTGACATGCCGTCGATCACAGTGCTGTCTGAGGGTCCGGCCGTGATATTCGGGGCAATGCCTGAGGGGAGACAAACAAACACACACACACACACACACACACACACACACACACACACACACACACACACACACACACACACACACACACAATAAAGAAAGAGCTCAGTACAGTGGAGAGAAAAGGTAAGAGGGTTATAGAGGTGAGAGAATAAATGTCTATGGCAAAACCTCTCTTCAAACGTTTTTCTTAAGCAAGCACTAGCCTGCTGCATCTCAGTGTTAAGTCGACGCTTTGTCCCACTAACTCTTTACGGATTGACACAGCATTCACCTTGGTGCCATAACTGTGTGCTGCCGGTCTATTTTTTCCACCCACAGAGATAGCGGATATAGAAAGGAGGAGGAAGGAAAATTACGGAGGGAGAGTCACAGAAAGAGAAGGCAATATGTAGATAACTAAAATCCCTTTTTGTGACATGCAATAAATCAAAGCTTTTATAGGATGACAGAAAACTGTACTGTTTCAAAGAGAAAAGAGGGAGTAGGGAGTTTGTCATGAAGCAGTGTTGATCTCAGGACAAAGGGAGTTGGGCAGAAGGAGAAATGGGGACATGAATGCGTTAAGGAAAAGGGAGCTGATACGTAAGATCAGATCTGGAGGAAGAAGAGAGAGAAGAGGAGACAGTGTCAGTGAGAGAAGAAGAGAGAGAGAGATACGGATGTATGGGGTGAGTTAGCGAGAGAGAATGTCATGAATTCTGATAAGGTGCAACGTGGACTGAAGTCAAAGTGAAGAAAATTAGATGTCAGAAACCTGCCAAACAGGTGCACAGTGAGAGTAAAATTAGCAGTGATTTTCAAATTCAATCTATCTACAGAATAACAGACAAATAGGTGATAAGAGATAGGGAGCACACATGCTGTTAAGTTTGATTTTTTTTTGTAGCAATGTAAACTTAACATTGTAGGGCTTATTGTCAGTTGATATAAGAAAAGTCCAGAGATTTAAAACACAGTTTTAACTACGGAGAGAATGCAACATAAATACATATACATTCAAATATTTCTGAAAAACTAAATAATACATGTGATAGAAGTTTATTTCTGCACAATAAGACATTTTCTCTAAGACATGTTCAGACAATTAGTGATGCTTGATATCTTGACTGATTGGACTCCCATCATTTGCAATATTTACCTGACTACAACATCCCAATTACATTATTATAACACTACTGTGTTGATATTACATTCCTATCAGACCAAAAAATATATATTTCCTAGGAAACAAACTGTATTAGAAACAAGAGGACATGTCGTCATTACAGTTAAATTCACTTTTTCTATGTCCCTGTCTTCTAGGTAAAGCTCATGGTAATCTTTCTATGTTTTCAGCAAAAAAAGGGCAACCAGTTTTTATCCAGATTTGAAGTCCCCAGTTGAGTGTTTCTTGCATTGATCACAGTAGTATATGTAGTAGTATGTCAGGTCCTTGTAAGATGAGTAGGAATAGTTATTTTGCTGACATACGGTACATAAGCAGTTTCAGGTGTTTGTTTGTATCCTACTGCTGTGGTTTTGATCGCCTGCCTCCACCTAATTGCTGTTATGTGTAGTTTGACAGTTGTGAAATTGCTAAACTACAACAACAACAACAATTGATTGGTATTAATTTCTAACTGATGCTGATGGACAGCATTTTTTCTAAATAAGAGCCTAAAGCCACGCTAACGGCTCTGTGAGGCTGTCCCATACAAGGAGCTAAATGCTAACAACATCATGCTAACATGCGCATAACGATAATGCTAACATGCTGATGTCAGCATTGAGGCTGATGGGAATGTCCTTAGTTTTGTAGGTATTTGGTGTTGTAGTAGGTACTGTAGGCTATAACGTCTGGGATTGCCATGAATGAAATTCCATGGCAATCTATTTGATAGTGGGTAAGATATTTCAGTCTAGAACACAGGGGTGAACCAACTGTCCAACACTGCCATTGCTAGAGCTGCTACCATGGCTGAAATATTAGAATACATATAATAATATAATATTATAATATGATTGACCACAAAAAACTAATTCAGATTTTTCTGAATTCTGATGAAAAATGATATTGTTTAATCTTCTAAGTTGCAGTTATTATTGAAGAAGAAATTGCAGGAGTCTACAGAATTCCATTTAAAGCCCTAAATTGCTCCTACTATTCTCCCTACAGGTTAGAATTGATCCCATTTTTGTAAGCAATTACGCCTGGTCTTATCTGAATTTGACAAGGGGATTGAGAGAGCTGTGTGATGATTTAACAGTATTCTATAAAATAAGGCTCATTCTGAGTTTTAACACAACACATTGTATTTTAATAGCAGTAATTATCTGTGTAAAACCATTACAAGAGCTGCTTGAGCACTCACTGGTAACAGCCAGGTATGTGTTGGTCTGAACTTCTCCTGCTGAATTTCTGGCAAAGCACTGGAACATCCCGGTGTCATCGGGGAGGAGGCCGTTGACCTGAAGACTGCCTCCCACCAGCACTCTGTACCTGGGCATCTTCACTGGGTTGATGGGCAAAGCATCCTTGTACCACACAATGTCTGGCTGGGGCACTCCTGCAGAGGGTGAGTGAGAGTGGGTTGACAGACAGCAAGTCATGCTTCATTTTTCCATTGCATTCTTCTGTTTAAAATCACATAAATACATATTTTTCTTCAGTAAATTGTTGAATTGAGTCGTTTTATGACATGGATTACTAATCACGCCCGACATTCTTGTACTAAAATGCACACATATTCATACACGCTGATCACCTCGTGCCTGGCAGGGAATGTCCACCACCTTCTCCATCTCAGCTGTGATGTGTTTTTCTGGTTCCTTAATAAACTGTGGTGGTTCTGAGGGACAAAAAGAAAAGGAAAGACAGGATGACACATTGATAAAATAAGAAGCACGTTTGCAAACCTGCAGCTGTAATCATCCCAGCCTTTGTGATACCATGCGAGATCTTAAAAAAAAAAATTGAAATTGATAACACTAGAGAACAAATATATTGAACTATAAATATATTTGCTTTAAAATGCATTGCTCAAGGAGGCAAACTACTCATACAGCAGCTGACAATAATGTGATTATACAGTATTTTGATTACAGAAATCAGTAATTGTTATAACATTACAGTTTTAAATTCAAACCTGTTTAACACTGCACGGTTCCTTCAAACTCATGGGGGGAAGAAAGGCTCAGTTAGCTGTATCAGGGGAAAAGTTCACCACACCTTGTCCTTTGAATCACATTACAACCTTGAAAACATCAAAGTGTTTCAGTGGGGTGGAATGAAAGTGACTCAAGCAATGCTATTAAACAGTTTCTTGAGGCCAGCCATTAGCTTTCTCCCTTTTAAATCAATAACACTTTCCCCTCACTGCCTCATGACTTTACAGCTATAGCTTTGCCAGCTTCATATAGTGAGACTGGTAATATTTTTTATAAATTTTATACCAGCTCTTTTGTTTGAACTTGCAAACCTAAATGCTAATTTTCCTCCCACATATTTGCCTGATGTGTGTAGCTGGATGGAATATATATATATATATATATATATATATATATATATATATATATATATATGTATATTAAAAATCTATGTGAGCCTTAAGGACAAAAAGCAGAGCACAAACATTGATGTACTGTAAGTGCTGCAAATATCAAAAAACAAACAAAACATGGGGTGAAAGGAATGATGAGCCTATTTTGACTTAGAAGCGACAAAGATACTAATGCTTTCCCATCAAGTCATTTCAGTGTGGATTTGGAGCACATTTCCTTAATGTTTGTTCTTTCACTCTTTTTTTCAGGAAAGAGAGGGGGATGACATGCAGCAAAGGGCCACGGGTTAGAAATGAACCCAGGCCGCTGCTTTAAGGACTGAGCCTTAGTACATGGGGTGCATGCTCAAACCAGGTGAGCTACCAGTTCTTTCACTCTTATATGTGTTTCTGTACTCAGGGTCCAATGTCAAAAATAGTACTTGCAATGCAGTGTTTAATTTGCCCTTGTGCATCCTGTTAAAAAAGTGGATCTAATGTCTTCAGAAGACAAAAAAAAAAAAAAAACACTGCCTTAAAATTATGGATTATTATTTTCCACTTTCAGTCCTGATCATCACTACCAAATATTCATACATGTTCACAACTTTAACCGTTTAAATGCCAGTTTGTTTACATAATGCCACTGTTTGTATGATGGTGTTTAATTATCCTCAATACTAAAAGTCATCTTTGAATTCTTACCTAGTACATGCAGATAAGCTCCAGCACTGACTGAGGGCACACTGCTGCTGCGGAGAATGGCCTCACACTCGTAGAAGCCGGCATCGCTCACCACGGGACTGAGGATGGTCAGCCTGCGGTTAAAGTCGCTCAACCCGCTGGTCACCAACACACCGTTCTTACGCCATGAGATACTCAGCTTGATAAGAGGCCTAGAGTGAAAAGTAGAGTTTCAGATGTGTTTCTAATCATACTAATCATACTCATCACTGACAATTTATTTCTGTGTTTGATGAAAAGTCAATTTTGGTTCTGCCACACTGGCCCAATGTGGCACATATCCATCATTGGGTAATGAAATCTAAAACAAATTCTATTTATGGGCTGAGATTATGACAACTGTTGTCAATTCAAACTGACTATTTCATAAATCAAGGGACCCTGCTACGCCCTACAGTGCCCTGAACGTCCTGCTATGCCCTGCAGTGCCATGCAACACCCTGTAACGCCCTGCAGTGCCCTAATATGCCATGAACTACTACAACTACTATTTCTAGTCATAGTTCCATTATCTTTATTGTTACTATAATTGCCACTGTTCACCACACCCCCAACCAGCACCGTCAGACACCGCCTACCAAGAGCCTGGGTCTGTCCAAGGTTTCTCCCTAAAAGGAAGGTTTTCCTCACCACTCGAGGTTTCTGCCTAAAAGGAAGGTTTTCCTCGCCACTGTCGCACTAAATGCTTGCTCTTGGGGCAATTACTGGAATTGTTGGTTCTTTGTAAATTATAGAGTGTGGATAACTCTTGTTATGATTTGATACTATAAATAAAATGTAATTGAAATTAGTGGAGTAGTCTGCTTTGATACTGCATATTCTAAGAAAACTTGCAAAACAAGATGAACGTATTGGAATTAGGCCTGCACGATTCGAGGAAAAATATGAATCACGTTTTTTTAGCTTAGAATTGATATCACGATTCTCTGCCATGATTCTTTTCTCACGAAGTGTAATGTTTATTGCATACATGAACCATGACAAAACAAAACAAATGGCAGTACCAAACATAGATTTTTTTTTGGCACCTATAGCACATTGTGCATCACCACAGGCTTCAATGAATAAAGAAAATAAAGTACACACTGGCTCTTTAAGTACAGTAGGCTACCAAAAATAGTGACATATAACACACTGAACTAAATATGTCCCTGATACAGGCTCTATCTGAACTCCTCGAACATGTATTTACATAATTAAAACATGTGAATGTCAATGTCAAATGCTTTCAATAAATTAATTGGAGAAAAAAAACCGAAGTCATTTAAAAATTTAATCGTGAACAGGGGTGAATCGAGATCGCGATTTTATAACGATTTATCGTGCAGGCCTAATTGGAATCAAGTACAATTATCATTCAAAATAAAGAATGTTTAACTTATTTTGCAAAAAAAAAATCTAACATAATTTGAACAAACATTACTTCAGATGGGTATTTGTGCATTGCAGTGTATGAATTACAAACTATTATCAGCATTATGATTTACCAACTTTTGACAAATACAAATTCGAAACATATGCATAGTAGTGCACAGTGGATTAAAGAGTAATTTCTCCCAAATTCCAAATAAATAAATGTTCTCCCTTTCTACTAGTTGTATCTAGCCCTGTGGAGAGTTGGGGTTTTATTTACCCAGGTTTTGTGGAATTGGTCTCTGACCTAATACACAGCAATGGGGCTAACAACAATACAAAACATTTTTGGAAAAATCTCTTTCCAGAATCATTGTTGTTAGATAATCCATAGAAAATTTTCATTGCAATTACAATTTTAGTGAAAAAACTGTCCCTATGAAATCTCCTGTTCTGAGTTATCCTCAATAAATTGAGTCAACTGATCCATTGACAAACTGATCTGTGACCCTGCAGGGACAGGATGTTTACCTGGCGTTGGCAACACACTCCATTGTGACCTCCGAGGTGCCTGTAACCACGCTAGTGTTCCTGGGAGGGATGATGATGGTGGGGGCAATAGGGTCTGCTGGACCTCCCACATCTAGACAAACAGACAAACAGGTCGCCACGCACACATACCAACAAAAACACACATGCATGGAGAGGTTAAGCAGAGAGCAATGATCTTGATAGATAAATTGAACTAGATATGTTTAGACAGACAGAATGTGGCGAGTCCTCTGGACAGGGGGTGTCCTATTTATTTATTTTTCACCCAGTGCACTCTGTGGGTGCTCATCGATGTGACATATTGAAACTGACCAATGCACAGTGTATCCAAGTTGTGACAGGGAGATGTGCCGAATAGGACGAGGCAGTGCACTGACTGTGTATAATAAGATGTCTGGAGAACCAGAAACAGGGATAGAAAAACACTGCCTGACAAACACAAAGATGAATGGGTGAATAGGCTGCTGTGTGTATTAGTGCACATTTACACACTTTTTCATATGTGTATAAAACTCTGCATGTGCAAAAAAGTTTATGTCTGTTTGATTGTGTGTGTGTGTGTGTGTGTGTGTGTGTGTGTGTGTTGTGAGCAATGGAGACAGACAGCCCATGGCAGTGAGAGCACAGTGTGTGCGTGTGCTGCTTGAGATGTGTCATGTCTGTGATAAACTCACACTGATCTGTCAATCCCATCATGCCTTGGGAGTGTGCTTGTGGCTGCACATGTCAGATGTAGCTACAGGGGCTGTCATGACTCCATCTTACCAAGCTTGGGTCATTAAATGCTGTACACAGGCCATGTGTAAACCCCCACACACACACACACACACACACACACACACACACACACACACACACACACACACACACAAACACCTTAAACCACAGCAGGGTGAGATGTGCACTTAAAGAAGATGTTATAGTTTAACATTCGTCTTGCTCAGGTTAAAATCAAGTTTTTAAACTTGGTCCTGAGTATGGAAACTGTAACATGAGCAACACTCGTCTCCTTAGAGTTCTCCTTGACCTTCGCTCTCGCCAAGTCTTGGGCAAGTACTGTCGGAGCCAGGACATCTCATGGGAAAAGCATCGTCAGAGGTGTCGCTGCAGGAACAGCTGCTGTAGCAGATACCGTCAGATACACGTGTGCATACAGCAAAATGCAGGTACTCACTCACACACACACACACACACACACACACACACACACACACACACACACACACACACACACACACACACACACACACACACACACACACACACACACACACACACACACACACACACACACACAACTCTCGGTGTTGGCTCTCCCAGCAGCCTGTACATCAATGTGCGTATGTGTGGGTGTGTGTTTGTGTGTGCATATGTGGCATGATTCCCTGAGACCTGCCAAGTTGAGACCTCCCGCTGGGCTCTCGATCCGACCTGAATCAAAGAGTGTGTGTGTGTGTGTGTGTGTGTGTGTGTGTGTGTGTGTGTTCTAGCACTTAGGTACATATAATCAACTCTACGATTGTTCTCCATATATACCCCAGACTATTTCTGCTCCCTTGTGTTGTCAACTGTAATATCTTACCCTCACCCTCCTCATTCACTTCCATACTGAACTCCAGTCTACCATGTTATAAGATGCTGTCTGTTAGGTTTCCTCTTATAAATCACTCTGCTGAGCTGAAGCCAACCAAATTGGTTTGGTTTGTGTATCTTGCTTTTTGTGTTGTGGCAGCTAAGGATGCTTGTGAATATTAAGAACTACTTGGCAGTAGAACAGTCTGTCCTTGTCCCCGTAGCTTTCTCTTCCTGTGTGTGTATATCTGCAAAAAAGTGTAAATATGGCTACACATACACTGTATCTTTCTTTACTTGAGTAGCAATACAACAATGTAAAAAAATACTTAATTTCAAGTCAAATTCCTGCATTCAAGATTTCACTAAAATGCACAAGGTAAAAAGTATTGTCAGCAAAAGCACTCAATATGCATTATGGCGGCGGCCTATAGGTTACATTAGCATATATATTTATTATTTGCAGTGGTGGAATGTAACTAAGTACAAGTATTGTACACATTTTAGGTACTTGTACTTTACTTGAGTATTTCCATTTCATACTACTTCACTACACCTTTTAGAGGAATATGTACTTTTAATTCCACTACATTTACAAGTTACTTTAAAAGACTTTACAGTCAAACATATGGTGAGTTTATAAAATATGATGCAATGTTAAAGTACTTGAGCTGAATGTGCATTTCACAATTGACGTTGCAAAATCTTACAGTGCATCCACACTTGTCACCTGTCCTGGCATGATCGGTTGATACAATATGCGTGTATACAGTATGTGGTTACTCACTCTCTACTGACAAGGTGATGGGCTGGCTGGTCTTGTTCTCTCCGTTCTTGTCATTTACCGCTTGGACGTAGTAGCGCCCGGCATCTGGTGCCACTGTAGACAGTATAACCAGTGTGTTGTCCAGGGTGATAGCACTAAGGAGGGAACAAGACAAGTAGAGTGTTAAAAATAAAAATATTATTATTTCAAGACATTTTGAATATAGAAGATAATGGGGAGGACAGGTCAAGATAGGTGTTAGGAATCCAGCCCTACTGACAATGTAAAAAAAAAAGAAAAAAACCCTTTCCTGTGATCTTTCAAAATCGAGAAGTTCAGAGAAAGCTTCTTAGAAAAAAACAAAACAATATATTTTCAGCCTTCAAAAGTAGCGTTGGACTGCCTAATTAGAGCTTAATATGTTTGGAGTCTGGTTGTGCGTCTACACTTGATCCCACAGCTGAAAAGGGCATTAAACATTTGAACATTTTAATTACACTGTTCAAGCTGCATTAGGTATATCGATTTACAATGTGTAAACAGTGTGTTGGTGCTGACTGAGCAAGGCGGAATTATTGACAACCTCCCTTGTTCATACTTCTCCTTATGGTCCGCTCTGAAATATGATAGCCTTGCGTAATAACACTGGGCTTCTAATTGGCTATTTGTACCCCTCTGCTTCCTGTGGCCTGCATTTTTGGCAGCCAACCACTTTTGGCAGGAAACAATAGCGTCTTACATGCCGGCTGCAGAAATGATGGCTGAATAAATAAACACTAATCCCTTTTTCAACAGATGTTTTATAGAGGCTAAGACCTTGTGTCTTGTTGTCTCTATCAAGTCCTCTCTTGGACTTTCGCTTTCAATGTAGCAACCATTGAGGGAGAAATCTTCCTCCCTCTTCTCTGGCGCCTGATGTTACAGCCCCCTGACTATGTTGACGATCAATATTTTCTTATTATCGGTGCCTGTTCAACAATCTGGCGGTAGATAGCCTGTTCCAACTGGGCGCCTTCCGCCACATACATCTTTTCCTTGGGCCTTATCACTCTATCTACTGTTCCATCCTACCCCCCCTCGCTCCATCACTTCATCCATTCCACCAGGCGCTGACTGTGGCCATGTGAGGAAGCGATATCTGGTTATCTACCCTGACAGACACACAACTACCAAACCACAATTGGGAACGAACTCATCTACACAGCAGCTGAAATGCATTCATAAACAAAAAAAATGTGCACATTTGTGACACACCTGAAGATACAGGCATGGTTACACAAAAGTAAAAAATATATATATAAATAACAGCAGGAAACAAAAGAGAGTTTCAGTCACAGACCAGTAGGGAAGGTCTTTTAGAAAAATACTACCATCGGAGAAACAAATCAATATCATTCAAATGGTTGTGGCTCCTACCCACCTTCTCTACTCTGTGATATTTCAGTTTGATTTTCTCTTTGACGTTTAAGTTCCCAGAGATATTGGCGGCACAAAATCGGTAATAACAGCTATGTTAGTAATCAATAACAGACAAGAAGTATTTGATCCCCTGCAAGTAATGGCTTTTTCTATAGAAGACCTGTAATTTTCGCTGCTTATAAAACTATATAAAACTATTATAAGACAGCTGATGACCTCCTCTTTCTCTCCTCCTCCAATCTAACCGACTCCACTTCTCCATCCACTCGTTGCTCCATCCTAACCTTCATCTCATCAGTGGGGGAACTGAATACCTGCTGTGCCTTATTAAGGGAGCAAGAGAGCTGATGAGAAACTGGGGAAAAAAAAAAATTCTAACAGGGATAAAAATACTCACAAGCACAGAAAATATATATAGGTGTGCACGACATACAACACCTTCTCAAACTGTCATTGTAGCTCCAGAGAGGCAGGTTGAAAAAGCATTGGCCACGGCACAGAGAGTGATATGCTGTGTATGCTGCATATAGCTACCTATAGCTACCATTTACAGTATGATGACTTATGAGATCCATCTCCGGACATTTCTCAAAGCAGCCCCAGTCGCTGGGCTCATTTGGGATTCCCTGTTCATGCTGAGACTGAAAACAGTCTTCCTAAAGGGACTGGCAGGCCTCAATGGCTGCAGCTTATGATCTGCGGTAAATATTTAATGCTAGCTTGCTGGAGTGGTGACATCCTTGACGCACAGCTATGAATTATGGATCCCTTCAGGGATATGGGCCAAACGGAAGTGTCCAAAGCGCTGAATGAATCCCAGGTGACTTCCCAGGACCTTTTCTAAAACGGGGACACGATCCAGAGCTTAACTTCTTTACCTGTAGCTTAAGAAACTCTTGAAGATGATTATACAGTATACAGACCCCTAGGGGGTCCTCAGAGTTAGTGCAGGGGGGCCTCCAAAATATTGTTACATTTTTGAAAGTTCATAATTCCAACATATTTTTAGCAAATATAAATCAGCCTATTTGTGAAAAAACATTGATGATAGGCTTACTGGCCTATAGGTAAGGTAGGCACTAAGGCCATCTACAGATCCAGTTCATCCTAAAGATTCACTGTGCCAAATGTGTTTTTACATTAAAACATGATTTATAAAATCATGCCAACAATTATTATTTTAATAGCTTAGTATTCTATGCAAAAAAAAGGTATGTATAAAGGCTGTAGGCTGCCCACACATTATTGTAGGCCCAGTTTAATATGCAACTTAATTTTATACAATATAAGTAGTAGGGGGTCCCTGCTCCGTATCTCTCAGTTAAGGGGTCCTTGGCTTAAAAAATGTTGAAGACCCCTGTTATACAGGGTAGTGCTGCTAAGTTGTAGGAGGCAGAGTTTTAGATTACCTGGAGAAAACCTATAAGCTTATTCTCTCTGTGATAATGTCCAGCATCGTAAGAGGCAATCTTACAAACTCTTTCTCTTTTCCTAATTTCATATTTTCTCCACAGACAACTCTGTCTGGCACTTGCCAAAAATAAGTTTCAACTAATATTTTACCATCATCCAGAGCAAGTTCTGATTTCATCAATAAAAGTGGGAGCAAGAGGCAATTTTCACCTGGCTAGTTGATTTTAATGTGCTTCCAAGCTGAGCATTCTCCCCTCTCAGCCTGTAATCAGGACTGCTGCTGCTGCGGGGGTCATACAAGACTTTGTTACTCTGAATGACTTTGAAAGAGCGTGTTCAGCCGGTCTAACCACTCCCTGTGTCGCTGGTCCACAGGGATCAAAGACCACATGATGCAGGAAGAAATTAAAAGTTAGCCAATTATCCTGAATGGCTTTACATGTATATCAAGGGACCAGGAAGAGGGAGATAACACTATAAGAGTTAATCAAAGTTTTTTGACCAGCTTCCTGAAGTAATTTCTTGTTTAAGCAATGATGCTTATTTTTTTTATATATCTCATTATCTCTCTGAATGCATTTTGGTCATCCTTATTAAACTCCCTGGTCTCTCAGTGGTGTGTGAGCAGCTGTCTGAGGCTTGCTTGTAACAATGGCTTACCACATATCCGGCACGGTGCAGGGATTTATCAAGCCACAGAGCTGAGAAATTTGGACAAATCAGATATGTGTGAACATGCCTCTGTCTTTTTTTTTATGTTTATTCCTGCATCTTTGAATGCTTTCTCTTTTTATTCCAACCCAATTTCTTTAGCTATTTATTATTCTCCAGAAAGTGCTACGGTCCACAAGAGAGCCTGGCAGGCTGGACAGCTGCTCAGAAACATCTTGGCCAACTGTGCAGCTTTATGTGCATCCCAGTTTTGCTTTCAGCAAGAAGCAGTACTGGTCTCATATGCAATTACTTTGTTGTGGATCAATTTATTTATGTTTAGCGACAAGGGTGGCTTTTCAACTACCAGCCTGATAATAATTCAGTAGCACTTGAATCAATAATGATGATGAGGATTTATGTTTGATTGAAATAGAAAGATGGAAATTTAATGTTTCATCGACCACTAGCTGCTTCCCCTTCTTTAATGTTTATTATTACTAATAAATTACATTACAAGGTAATTAAAATAAACAATGATCCAGGGTTGCTCTCTTTAAGAACACATCATCCCTGAAGTCTACATTTTGAACAACTAGCTTAAGAGCATATCTTTGTATCTAGTTCAACCACTGACTTTGCCAGTCTGTATGCATATCTTATCGTGTTAATCCAGTACTGTCACACAGTGTGACAGAGCTGTGCCTGTTCACATACACACACACACACACACACACACACACACACACACACACACACACACACACACACACACACACACACACACACACACACACACACACACACACACACACACAAAGGAGTGTTTTGGCATCTGTCCCTTTTCGCCAGGCTGTGAGAAATCAAGTAAATAATCAACAGCTTAATCAATAATGAAAATAATTGTAAGTTGAAACCCTTATCTTTACATCCACGGATACATATGAAAGTTTGATATTGTTCCCAAAACTTTACATTTTTCAATACTTTTGTTTGGGGAATACAAAAATGTCTCCCATAGGAATGCTCAACACTTAACTATTTGTAACTCAACCTGTTTTTTAGTCAACAAAATTTGCCCAACTGCTCCTCAGTGGTAAATGTACCTTTGTGTAAAT
Organism: Perca fluviatilis; assembly: GCF_010015445.1. Classification (NCBI taxonomy): domain Eukaryota; kingdom Metazoa; phylum Chordata; class Actinopteri; order Perciformes; family Percidae; genus Perca; species Perca fluviatilis. The sequence goes on from NC_053132.1 coordinate 9,124,224, forward strand.
AAAATATAGTCTACAGAAAAAAATAAAAAAGATCTGATTAAATAAGCAAGCCAGCATCTGATCAAGCAGCTAGCACATGCATTTTGGTTGGTACTCAAAAACTATTTAGGTTCAAACTATTGGGGTTCACATCCATGTAGTGCTGAAACTATTTTCTTTTAGTTGATTGTCAAAAAATGAATCAACAATTTTGAGATGTGATTTATTGTGCAAAAACTTCATTATCTGAAGCTCTGCCTTTGTCTATTATTGCATATTGAATATCACTGCATATTGAATATCTTTGGACTGGTGGTCGGACAAAATAAGCAATTTGAAAATGTGTCCTTGGGTCTTGGAAGGGTTAATAATAATAATTTAGAAAAAATCAACAAACGAGTTGCAGAAGGTCTACATTCATGCGTTCATTCATTCCTACATCCACGTGCATGATGGTGTCGTTCTCTGTTGTTAGAGCTGCTTCTCCTCGACTTCCCTTCCCTTGTGACCTGCAGATTGTTGGGTTCTTTACTAATGCTGGGCAGTTGGTCATAGGGAAATGCAGAGAAAGGACCTGGCTATTTACTGGCCCTCGTGACTAATGGGGAATCTATAGCAGACTGACAAGACCCGAACATCACAGGCAGGGCCCATTAATTGATCAGTAGCTAAAGCAGATTACTCAAAGAGAATTGCAATGTGTGTTTGTCAGGGATGTCCTCCCACTGACTCCTCCAGGTCAGGCTCCTCTGTGTTCTGTCTTAATGGACAACCTCTACAAGGTTGTTTTCAGTGTAACACAGATAAATCCATGCCCAAGTGTCAATGGAAAGTTTCTGGGAGAGAAACCCAGGTAGTGGGCAGTAAGTTGTTGTCAGTGGTAAAATAGTGAGTGGACAGGTTTGCTATATCAAGCGGCAGACTCACCTTCTAGCCAGCATTCCTGCAATTCCTGGCAAATGTGTTTACTGAAGGAGTCTCTGATTATACACCACATTAAGTCTAAAAAATAACACAACAAATCACTGCAGCTGAATGGAAAAGACCCTGCCAAATGCATTCCCATTCAACAAGGGAAGAATAATGGCTGTTAGTGTTAAATGAGTTCCTTTTCTACTTGCATCCTGCTCTACATCACAACACGACAAAGATGTGAGGACCCAGGTTGAACCGATCCACTGCAGGGCAGCTAGACCAATGTCTAGCTGCACATATCAGCATATAGTCAAACAAGGACACACTTTCTTGATCCTGGACAGTGAACAAGAGTCTGAGTGAGGAACGCTACAAAAAGTGAATCTGTAACTTTATGGGTGTACTGTGAGAGACAGCACAGGAGCCTTTGCCTACGCCAAAAACAACAGCTGCAGAGGCCACATGGCAAAGAGAGAGCAGTCACAGTGCCACAGTAAGACGCTGCCTTGCCAGGGGGGAAACTGGCAGCAGGAAAGCAAAAATGCAGGATTCACTAAGTTTCTGTGGGTTTCCTTTACACATGCAGAGCATGGGTGGTGCGCTGTGTTTACACTATACTACGTATGAGTTTATATGCATCCGTGACCCTGAGAGCTAGGACAATGCCAACATGCTGATGTTCAGCAGGTATAATGTATTCCATCTTCACCATCTTAGTTTAGCATGTTAGCATAATTTGCAGGAACATAAAGTACTTCTAAGGCGGATTAGTTTTGCAGGTATTTGGTCGTGAGCAAAATTGAAATTTGGACCTGATAATGGTGCTATATGGATAGTTAAGGGATCAGCTGAATGTCAGTATCAAATTGTATAAAAATCCATCGAAGACTTTTATCAAAACCCCAAATGTCAACCTCATGGTGGTGCTCTAGAAAAAGTTAAAGGGATCACCAAAATCAGCAGGGTTCATCCTCTGTGGACAAATGGAAGTCTGTACAAAACTTTATGGCAATTCATTACTGTAGATAATTGTTGAGATATTTCGGCCTGAACTAAAGAGGTGGAATGAATGATCATCCGACACTGAATGCATACAATTATACTGGTTATGATAAGGTTTTTGGAATATCTCGGTTATATTTTGCATTTAAACATTATATTCTCACTAAAAGACATCTAGATAAATCTTTATCCGGGTTATGGATATGCAAGATGAAGTACCAGGAAACCTGCATACTGGGTGACGTAAACACCTTATTCAGGTTTCTGATCATTCTCTGCCATGTGCGTCATCAACAGTGTCGGTAGTAGTTAGTCAGTAAAAATCTGACTTCAGTAATGCAGTTCATACATTGTATTGTTTTCCATTACAGGTTATCTTTCCATTACCGGTTATCAGATGGAAAAGCTAAAGAGAAACCAAACAGTGTTCATTCTCAACTGTTGAGAGTGAAATAAGCTGAGAAGGTCTGAGTTTTTGAGACACACCTGTTCTCACAGAAAGCTGGATACTGTCATGACAAGGTAAACAGGGTGATGATTTACCAGGTTTCTCATGCTCCATGTACAGCCATATCCCGCACGTTTAAAACCAAGACACTAATGTGCCACATACTGATTTCCATCCTGAGATCCTCGCCACTAAAAACTAAGAGAGTCTTCCATGTCCCTTAAACAAACTCCCTAGGTATTTAAAGGATTTGCATTTGATAAATGGATATGATACTTGATTTGAATAAATACTATCAAACCCTAATCCCAGTATTTTGCAAATGTTTGCAGCTTCGATAATACCTACTGTATATTTGAGGCGTCTACTTGTGATCACATCACCTGAGATGTTATTTGCTTACTGTGCTTAGACACAGTTCACCTCACAGCCTTTGCCACCTTTCTACTGCAAAAAAAAGAATCAGACAAGGGCAAGACAAGACAAAAATACCCCCCTCCTACTGTGTGACGCAATTTAAAAAAGCAACTGACAGCATTTCCACACAGTTCAGACCAAACCGATTGCAAAGTAAGTGCGACAAATAATGTAGTTCAAGTACAGCAGCCTGCAGAGGAAGCGTACATTTTATTAGCCGTTGGTTGGAGGTGATTACCACAGTAATTCTGGGTCTGGCTGTTTTTTCCCCTCTCTCTTCTATTGCTGAGGTGTGATTAAGCAGAGCATAGGGAGAAGAAGCAAGACGATCCCCTGGAGAGTCTGCAAATTAAAGTTATGACACCTGAGGAGGGATAGCAGGAGCAATGAACAATGAGGGGAGATGGGGAAAAAAGGGAGTAAAACGCGCACAGAGTGGTAATGTAAAAGAGTGATTTTAAATATAAGAGAAAATGGTCACCATTGTTGTAGTCCATTGCTTCTTTTTTCTAATCCTCTTCCTCCCTTCACTGCTATTCTACATTGTAGTAACTTGGCACGCAATGTATCTTGCAGATGGAACTACCAGTCCCAGAATGACGAGAAGTGTTATATATACAAAGAAGCCCATGTGACAATGTTTAGAGATCCCACACAGCTGGAACTGACTCTGGAGAGCACTAGTCCTCGAAAAGAGCCTTTATCAAGGTAACATTTCGGCGCAGAATCTCTATTTGGAGTTGCCCCAGTCTCCCCCACTAGTGAGACTTTGATGCCTCTACAGAGCCAACGCTAGTGGCACGAATCAAATTCAATTAAATGATTTTCAATAAAAAAGGCTGCCTGTTATCAACAGTGTTCATTTGCACACAGTGACCTTGGTAGTGCATGCGTAATTAGCATTCTCAGAGCTAGAGGGAAGGTAGCGAGGATGAAGAGAAGCAAAGTACACACAGTGGGTGGCCGATAATGCAGACAAAGGGAGGGAGAGAGAGAGAGAGAGAGAGAAAGAGAGCGCGAGAGACATCAACAGGAAAAATAAAGGACAGAAGAAGAGAGAGAGGAGAAGAAGCTGAATGAGACAAATGTGAAATAAAAAAAACTGTTTCTTTGATGAAGTCTTTTTCACCACAACTGTAAATGACGTGTGATCATTCGTCAAACTTTCATAACAATAATCTCTTCAAATACCACCTTAATACACACGCAGAGCTCCACCTGTCACTGGTGTTTGACCTTTTTCTTAACAACTTTTCGAAAGTAATCCAGATTTCCACAACGAGACAGAACCAAATCGAAGCGACGGACCTACCCACGGCCATCCGCAGTCAGTCTGGGCGCTTGTCTCATTGTCATTCTAGGTCAGGGTATGATTACTGATGATGAGGACCTGATAAGAAAGATTCACTCTAACCGAGGGCAAGGTCACTTCCCGCTGCGAAGAAATGCAGATGTGATGAGATGGGGATAAGTGCCTTTTTAACACACACGTGCGCAGGTACACACCCAAGAAGTATTCCCACACGAAGACAGGGACACAGAGACGTGTGTAAAAAAAAAAAAACTGAACACATGCTCTATCAAAAAGCCATCATTGAAAGAGAAACTAAAGCACTATCACCTTGACTAGAGATATACAATATGTAGCCTAACAGGAGCTATAATATCAATATGGATTTAATTTTTTTAAATTGTGATTTTCTTGGAGACAATTCAGTCAATTCTTAAAAGACAACCAACAATTTTATGCATCAAAGTCGTTTACAGGTCTTGGGAGTCCGACTGCATACATGAGAAAAATTGGGTTACTTAGCCGCTACTAGCATAACACACCCGAACCTTCAAATGGACCCTCTATGGTCGGTAATGTAGGCTCCAGGTTTTGACAAGAAAGTAGAATGCGAATGTGCAATAAAAAAGGACGACATTTCTGGTTGTGCTACATCAAATTTCGATCCTATGTCCACCTAAGTCCGACAACGTTATAGGAGTGCAATGCTAAATAAATCTTTTTTTAAATTACAGATTTTTCTTTCTTTTTTTTTTCTTCTAAAAATAGAGCATACAGGATGAAAACCTATGTAACTAAAGTACCAACATTGGCCACTGCTCCATTCTTCAGTCAGAGAGCAAATCAGAGAGAGCACACCTCTTTCCCAATCCGCCTCTCCATTTACCCCCTTTTATTTTAAGTGAATAGAATGGGAAAGCAAAACAACAATCCCATTTGAGGCTGTCAGCAGCTCCAGTGCTCACTGGCCCCATCGAGTCCTGATGGTGCTGTGCGAACACCCCCGCTGTCACTGATAGGTGACCTCAGAAACACACAGACTCCCATTTTGAGACCAAAATGAAGAGAGACAGAGACATAGATAAGCCAAAATAAAAGTGGTTGGTTTAAGTTTTCTTTTAAAATTAAAATGAGGAGAAAAGTGGCAATTTCATTTCATCACAGTGCCAAAAATGCTTTGGTCTTGGCCCTTGTTTTGCAGGAGAAATTCAAACTCTCCTTTAGCACAAAATCGATGAATGACAAAAGACAGGTAGGAAGATACGCTCTAAAACTAAAGCACTCAAAGACCCCCAGGAATAAAAAGGCACAAAGAAGCATTCACAGAATCAAACACAAATACAAAGTGAAGCACAAAAAAAGACTCCACAGGAACAAAGAAAACAAGTAAAAAAAAAAAAAAAAGGACTTACATGCGACTGCTGGGTGGAATCTTGCGCCCATCTCTGAACCAGGTGACTTGTGGCTGGGGGAAGCTGCGAATGCGCGGTGCCGGAATCACGGCACCCTCTCCCTGAGAGACTGACTGGGTGCGTTCACCCTCCTCAAAACTGCCCATAACTATGGGAAAACAAACAAACAGTACACACAGAAACAGAAAACACAGGAGATTAAGAAAGGAAAAGGGTACGTAAGGTAATGTCCCTTCTTTCTTGAATCTAACTTTGGCACCCACGGAACTTTTGCCATCTGCTTTCTGTTGTGAAATGTTACATTGAGCAACTTTGATGGACAGCGCAGTGTTGTTGCCATGGTTTCCACAGTGCATCAAAAAAGGCTAGAAGGAACCAAGATGTAATGACTGAGGGGACGCTAAATTGACTCATATTCATATTCCATATCCTCCTGTGTGGATGCGTTAAGGGCAATCAATCTTGATCACGCTCTAAATGTGTGCATTACTCAACGTAGTAAATGACCAGCGCTGCCGCTATTCTATTATCTCCTAATACATTTCATTTGTTACAGCGGTTTTATTCCTCCCCGGGCTCATTATATCTTAAAAGCTGACAAAAATACTGCGCTAATATTCCTGCCCCATGCTCTGCCTATTTGTAAGTGAGATCTATAGGCAGGTTAGGAATTTTTAATGGATTTCACATCAATCAGCCCCAACTTCAATCGTGTTTCGATCTCAACTGTGCAATTCTATGATGCACTCATATTGTCTGATTCTGACTGTAAGCCTTTATAGGGCAGCAGTAACAAGCAGACTTTGTCTTTTCTTCTTCCAAAGCTGTCTGAAAGAAAAAGTGCAGACTTTGGTTTTGTGACAGCAGAATACCATAAGACTGTTTTATTCTTTTAGCTCCAAAAGAGGCAGGGAAAGGATCATATATTTGTCTCTTCAATTCAAGGGAAACAATAAGGAAAGCTCTGCTTAAATCATTTGAACATAACATCAAACACTAAATTAAGTTCTAACACAGTTTAGAAATAATATCTTTGAAAATGTAGGGATGAAGGTATGGGGCTTTGAACTGGGGATGTTGGAGTGGTTGTGCATCGATGGCAATCTTTTTTTTCCTCTGTCTCTCGCTCTCTTTCAAAGAGAATAAAAAAGGTAATCTGGCTATGCGGTGGAGCTGTGGTGCTTAGCTTAAATGAAAATCTGGGAAGTGAGCAAATCCCCTGACTTTGATCTGCAGTTTCGGGATGTGATGTCCTCCTCCCCTTTCCTAAACTCTAATGCCTCGGCATGTTTCCCTTTCTCCGAGGTGTGTCTCTGTGTGCAGTCCTAATTGTGCTGCCTCAATGGAATAGCTTGCAAAAAAGATCTCCCAATCTTTCCCAGTCTATCTTTTATCTCCCTCCCTCCCCTGTCTGGGTCATCCATTTATTCTGCAGGTGTCCTAAATTCTCCTTTTAACTCTGTCTCACCGTCCGCATCCCTTCATGAGCAAATGATGAGGGGGAAGAAGAGAATAATGGAAACGAGAAGAGGTGGGAATAAAGACAGAAATAAATAAAAGCAGTGGTTGCAAGACAACAGACAAAGTCTAAAGAAAGAGAGGAAAGCAACAACAAAAAGAAACAGCGATGGAAACAAGGAGTCAGACTGTTGGACGAGAGAGGAGATGCAGAGGAAGCTGTTGGCTACAGCAACAGCATATTTGCCCGATACTAAAGAAGTGGACCAGCGGGACTGTTAGGCCCTCTCTGTCTCCCTCCCATCTCTTTCTCTCACACGCCTGGTTGGATGCATTGTTCAGTCAGGTACAGCGATGTGTCACATCCACTCAAATGTCACTGAAACAAGTGGGAGCCAATGAACCTGGCTTACCCTGGGAAGGCAGCATAATGGACGTAGGATGGTTGTGGATAATGGGCGTAGGATGGTTGTGCCTATGGGGGTGTGGAGGGGGGAATTCGTTGTGACAACACTCTAGACACCGCTGCGTTTGTAATAGCTCGTTAACAAGACAAGGGAGCTGAGCGGCCTGAAAGAGGCGCTGGAAATTTACAGAAACACTGTGCATCTGAGCCCTATTTTCGCCAGGAAACGACAGATGTTGTTGACAAAAGAGAGAGAATGAAATAAGCGACGGTCATACTGAAATGGAGCAAAGAAAAAAAAAAAAAAAAAAAAAAAAACAGGGCAACAATATCAATCTAAAGAGAATGCTGAGTGGAACAGCTGTCTGGGTTGATAACACCCCAAATTATATGCAGGTAGATCTTTCACCCTGCCAGCATCTGTCCCTCCCTAGTCAGTCCTTGATACAAAGGCAACCAAACAGAGTGTGGGCATACTGTGTACACTGGCAGTCAAGCGCGCACGCACACACATACACACACTGTATCTGTATCTATCATCCATCCCTTTATCTATCCATTAGGTCCATTGAACTGTGTTTCACCTACATCCTATGTGGATACTTACAGGCCACCTGTACTTCTGTGCGCCTCTGCAGAAGGGCTCCCACCCGATTCCTCACGATACAGCGGTAGAAGCCAGCATGGGAGCGGTCCAATGAAGGGATTAGGTACCTTTAATAAGCACAGACGCACACAAGATACGGATGAGTGTTCTCTTAAATTGCAATAAACTGGTAAACTAATTAAGACAGAAGTAGAAATCATCAAAAGGGTACTTATGTAAGTGCGCAAACTCGGATATTTGCAAATTTGTAAGCATGAACATGCTGAAAAGGCACAAACACACATCAGCAACTGAGCGCACGCGCACACATGCGCACACACACACACACACACACACACACACACACACACACACACACACACACACACACACACACACAACCATCTAATAGAGGAACAAGGGCACAGAGGACACCAGAGCTTAGCTATTGTTTATTTCAATGATAATGATGCTCGAGAGGCTAACCCAGCAACCACAGCAAAGCTCTCCCCCAAGAGACACACACACACACACACACACACACACACACACACACACACACACACACACGCACACACGCACACACAGGCACAGACAACAAACACTTGCATTAAACTTTCCTCTATGCAAACACACAAATGCACAAAATCCCCTGGGACAAAGGTTTAAGCTTCATGTCTCCAGCAGTTGACACTCTCCCTCTGACCTTGAATTCAGTGTCCAGCTGTGGTGGCAGTACTGCCTCCCTGCCATGTGGAGGCAGTATATCATATATTTAATTATAAAGCTGCTGTTCTGTGGAGAACTGTTGTATCTTTAGCCACATATGGTGATACAGCTGATGCCAAAAGAACAAGAGGCAAGTGATGATGTTAAAAATGTCGGGTCTCATTTATTTTGCAAACCCTCCACTTAGGGCTGTGCAATTAATCCAAATTGTATTCGCGATTACGATTTTGGCTCCTAACAATCACAAAAACATAGTAATCGAGCAGCCCTACCTCCACTAAAACTATAATTAAAACGTATCTTTCAAGTTGCCAAACATTAAATCACAGTAAAAATACGACGATGTTACACGTATACAGGAAACAGAACACTTGTTAAAAGAACACTTACATACAATTAAAATATACTTATATGTTAAATACGTATACTAAATTGTAAGTCAAGTTATGTCAAATGCTTTTGAAGCTACAATCTAACCACTTCATGCAGTAATTGGTTTGAACTTCTCCCTCAAGCTCTGTTGTTTCTTCCATTATTTTTCATGCGTACAACAGACAAGAGTGCAACAACATCAATGCCTTTAGTGTATGTGTGATTCATTGCATTGAGACTACAAAGACATGCATAAGACACAGAGGAGCTCTTGCAGTGAGACCAGGGAGTGTGATGCAGCTAGGAGGAAGCTATGATGATTTCAAGGGGCCATTCAAAACACCCCTAATGGTCCTGTGTGTGCGTGTGTTTGTCTAGCAGTTAGACAGCATCACCTGTGAACTAACAACCAGCCCGTTGGCTTCAGGAAGAGACTCCTGCAGATAATCATCAGTAATCAATGTTTGTTTGACTGTGTGCATGTGTCTTTTCGATATCCGCAATACAGCAGGGTATACGTATCTGTGAGCGATAACCCCAACAGCACTGGGATACAGAATGCATTTGTCAATTTTGAGTCATTCACTACAGAGATCAAGCATCCCGACTGCTCAGAATGCCAGGCATCATCTTACGTTATTGGAAGGCTGGTAAGCCTTCCAATAACTAATAAATGGCAGTGCACTGGGAGATACATGGAGCGGCCAACTGTTAAAGTCTCTAATGTTAGATGGCAGAAAAACATCTAAAGATTGTAAATTAGCCTACGGCAAGTTGTACATCTTTGATTTGAGTCATTCTAGCACAAGACATTCTTGTAAAAAAACCACTTCTTGTGTGAGGGGAAACACTTATCACTAGGAGTGTGCTTGCCATCTTTGCTGTCACATTCCTGCATGCTATGTGCTCAAAAGTGCTAAGTGAACTGCCAGAAAGGATGTTGGAGTGTAACCTTCTGATATTGGATGTACCTGTTTCTATAGTAACCACGAGTTTGTTTGAAAAGTTTTTTGTGATTTAACCTTTTGTTTAAAGAGTGTTTTTTTTTTTTTTGCATGAACAAATGTTTGGGAAGTGAATGAAATAGAAGTAATAAAAGAGAGCAATTCAAAAGTTCAGAAGTGCTTTCAACAAGCAAAGTTTGTGCTTTCAACAACAAGTTTGCAGGAAAGTTTGGATACTTTCACCACATAAAGAACTAGGGAGTCACATTATAGGAGCCATGATAAGAACTGTTCCTCTAAAATGAGCACTACAATTTGTGTATGATGTTGCCAAAAGAAAGAGTACTAGACTAAATATATACGAACAGATTCTGAAAGAATTAAGGCAAAGGTTTTCATAGACTGCTAGAGGCTTAAGAGAAAAGAAACAAAATTCAATCATACTTTCTAAGAGGCTGTGCAGCTAACCAAACAAATACGTTTACTGAATGAAACCTAATACAAAACCTAAATATTTTAACAGACAACCTAATTTTTGGCCACACTCAAACATGCAAGACCACTGACACTGACCTATTCATAGCAGCCACCTGTTGGTTTGCTTTACAAATTTAAAAACGTCTGGTGTTGTGCTCACAGATGCCTATTATTCCCAGTTGAAGACACAATTGACCAATCAGACCTTTGTACATAAATGTAGATGTCATCATTCTATACTGTAAGCTAGCTACCTAGCAACATCCATTAAAAATAGCGGCAAAAAAAAAAAAATAACAAGAACAAGAACTCTCAAATCTGTATATTTCTTATACTTGTTGTGAAAAATGGGAAGATAACTGCTTCTGGGGACCACAGCTTCTGGGGACAACAGCTTCTGTGTTGACGAAAAATGGATATGTCACTCACTACTAATTGTTTAGGGAAACAAAACAAGACAATCCCCTTTCCCAAACTGAAATATTCTGCCAGTGACATGATATCAGGGTCAATGAATACAGTGTAAAGAAATTGGCAATTCATGCTAGATTATTAGCAAAAGTACAAAGGTTCTAGTGTGATATTTTGATAGCTTGAAAATGTCTAGAAAGCTGCCTTTGTGCTGTGTAATAGGCTGCTACCAAATGGAAGATGTGCTGGAATAACAAATGGTTGGGTGTGTTCGAAGGCTGTTAATATCTATAACAAAAAAAAGTGAAGTGGTATCAAATCTCATTAGCAGCTGCATCAGTTTAACCCGAAGAAGTAAATGAGTTTTTGCACAAAGTCTGTTAAGGCTTAATCAACTAATCAGAAGGCTCTAAATTAATACAATTATGTATATGTGTTATGCATTGATGGAAGGAAGATGAGGTGAATAGATGATGAAATAGTGTGCAGGAGAAGTGGCAAAAAAGAAAAATATTAGTCACATCAGAGTTTGGGTGGAGAAGCAGCAGACATTAAGAGAGAGATAGCTGACAGGTGGTGTCGGTGCTTCAGGTTTAACCTCGCTGAGGCCTACTGAGAATTCACCCCAGAGCCAGAACCTTCAGGGTGACTTTAGACAGTACTCTCTCGCTCGCTCTGTCCCTTATATAATGAATACAATTAACCTTTGCGGAGCTGTGCGTGTTGGCAGCAGGTTGGGGGAGTCAGCCGGGGGCTCGCTGTGTTGGACAGAGATTGATTGATGTTCCTGTGGTCAGCGCACTCCGTCAGATCCCCTTTAATTAGCCCCACTCAGGAGAAATGATTAGATGGAGGAGTGGCAGGGAGACGGATAGAGGGACATGAGAAAGAGGGAGGACTGGGTATCAAGTGGGTTGGAGAAGGAGGGAGGCAGAGATGGTAGGGGATGATTGGCAAAACTATAATCCTTGATTGAAGGCGGCTGCAGTGCACTTTATAGTGAGTGTTGCTATAATAACAGCATACCTGTGACCAAGGTTAGCTCCCATAACATTTTACTAAAATTGCTACTTATACAGTTAGATTATAAACCATCATACACACAAACACATTGTAATTATACCCCTAACTGCATGACAGTAAATCACTGTACATCATCAAGCATCATAAATCTTGGATGAGATGGTAATGACACACATCTTTTGTCCCTAGCAACGATGCATTTGCTACAATTCAAAAAACGTTCCCTGTCATTAGGGTTTATGTCATTTCTTTGAAACCTGATCCAAAAGGGTGTCTTTTGCAATAGACCACATCATGCAACAATTATTTTACAACTCACAATAAAATCAGACACAGCACAGTGCGTCACGGCTCACTTGTAATGATGTTTTTTAGTCTTAATTGTGTTGTTTGGAGTTTATGATAAGGTCATCACCCTCTTACAACACTTTGATGTCACTTTACTTTCGTTAATGAGTTCACAAAATGACATTGTGGCATACTTGTAAGGCTTCAACACCTCATACATTCATTACCGTGGCAAATTATCACTTTTATCAGCTTCATAACATTTATTTTGGGGATCATGATGGATTGATGTGTGCCAATATTCTGATTATATGCTTGTGCTGTGCATATCGTGAATTAAAATATCCCTCACAGAAAGCAACGAGCCAAGTAAAATGCTACCTACTAATGTGACGAACACATTGACGCACAATCGAACATACACATTTCTAGGTCTTCACAGCGCTATAGGTGATTTGTCTGAAAGCAGGTGTCAGCAAATCAATAATGTTCTATCATTTTTTTGAGAAGATGTCCTTTGAAAAGTGTATAGAATTATGTATTGAGATCATCTTCTAAATTCTATAGGATGAGAGTCTTCATTCCGATCTTGAGAACAAGATTCCATCACATACAACACATGACAGGTAATAGGGACTTCTGGCTTAAGCTACAGGAAATCAATAGTGGGTAATTTGTCTACAGGCCCAGGGGGACAGCCTCCGTATGTTCTATCTTTTCTAAAACAGATGGATAACTGTCTGGTGGAGACAATTTACACAAACTATTGTCGACTGTATTTTGTCACATGTACATTTATTTGTCAGCTTTACCATTCTGTTCCCTGTAGAATATGATCCATATAAAAGCTTATTTCCCTTGAGCTGCACAGACAATGCAATATACAATCCTTAAAGCAGTGAGGCATATATGATGGCCAACATTGGTTTGGTCTTGCATGTGACACATGACATTATACTAGTTGACTGAAGCATAGGCACACGTGAGTCATGACGACAATGTGATGAGTAAAACTCCATGCATCTGCTTGGATGAAGGCTGTGGTAGTGGGTTGTGCAGTTGGTCGCACCCACTTACTGGCCGTGCTGGGTATTGAACCACAATGCTTTGACTTTGGTACAGATGGATTCATGTTTGAATCCATGTTTGATTCATGTTTGATCACATATTATCTGATCTAAATCAGGAAGTTTTTGCTAACTTTGCTAATATTAGACAGCTCATTTAGGCAAAGTCCTTGTACGGCTGCTTGTACAATTTAACACTGATGCATTGAACGTTTGGTATATTTTGTCAATTAAAAAAAGGGTTTCATAAAGGTACTGAAAAAGTATGGTTGTGGTATCACATCTGCACCCGTATCAAACACTTCCATTTGCAGCAGCAAATGTAGTTTGATGTTTGAAATGAGACATTTAAGCAGCCGCTTTGGTTGGTGAGTGGGTGACTAGTTGGTTAATAATGAACGGAACTGATTTGGGTGTGAATTACTTAATTTCTGAATCCATTCTAAGAATTCCCAAATCCTAAATGATCTACCCACAAACTCTAATACATGTAAAGACTTTGTTTTTTTTCATTGCAGCACTTCTCCGTCCATTCTGTGACACGTGGTTTATCGCAATCCCTGTGCGATACAATACCAGCAGCACATTTTCTTGCGTGGGTCTGTATAAATCAGAGAGAAGCCTGCAGACACCATCAGCCCTGCCAGCCCGCTTTGAATGTAGGTCAACACTAAACGTTTGGGAACCTCACCAGTATGTTTCTCACACCATTTCAAACTGTAGACGCAGCATTATGCAAAATCATACCATACCGTATCAACACAGTCGTATAAGTATGATTATCCTAACAGATCAAGTACACATAACTACACATTAACAACACATAATACATGCTGGTGAATGGTACGTCCTTGAGTATTCGTGGAATCAGAGAAAAGTACTTAACGGCTGGACACTGTGTCTAGTTGTTAATTTAATTAGATGTCCATGTGTCAGGCTATACAGAAATGTTTGGTAACGCTGGCTGTGGATCACAAATTAGAAAAAGCAGCCGTACCTTGCCAACAGTGCAATGCCACTGAAACTCAATGAGACACACACAAGCACACACACTCATATACAACACAGTAAATGAGCATAATAAAACAAATGTCTGTTTTTGTCTCTCGCTGGAACACTTGCACTTTCAGACTCACTAACTCGACTCCTCCGCAGTAAAACAAGGAGTGAGCGATTGCAAGGGGGTAGAGAGAAACGTAAAAAAAAAAAAAAAATCTATTGTATCTGGGGATTGTGGAGGAGAATGCCAGGAAGACAGAAAATAGATGTTTTTAGTTACAGAGGGAAATCCATTAAGGTCATCCAGAGAGAGACGCTGCCTGGTTGGCTCTGTCCAAGCCCTGCCAGTCACGGACATGATGTGAATCAAGTACAGACCCAAGTGCGGGAAAGTTTTTCTGCCTGTAGTTGGATGTAACCGATGCTCTTTCTCCTTAGCAAGAATATCACTGATCCCGTTGAACCTCTCAGTTAAACAATACATGATTAATTTCTGTTTTGCTTATGTATTGAAAAGTCTGTTATCTCACATTCTACCTATACATTCTCACATTCTACCTATACATTTGTCCTGGAAAATCATGGTACATTTTTTTTCTTTTTCAAGAAATCCAGTGAAGTGGCTCTACTTGTTTTATTATTTAATTATTACTTAATTTGCATTTATTACTTTCATTTGATGTAAGGGCTCTTCACAGTCTCATAACAGAGTGCACATTGAAGAACGGAAATTAGAGCAGATGGGTTTGGAAATGCATATAGATTAAGTAGAAAAACAGTCTCACAAACCAACAAAATGAATTCATTTGAATTGAACTTGACTTTGAGTGTGAAGGTGAGCAACAGCAGCAGCAGGAAGAGCAATGCATTGATTTGTGAGACGTGCTGAATGGTGCCAAACTCAAGAAAACAACATACTGTACAGGGAGAATGCAAGAAGGGAAATGGAAGTGAGTGAAAGGGTGAATTTGAATCTTAAGGTCTTATTCGATGCTTGGTTTCTCGTTCCATTTCATTTTCCACACATGCACCTTAACCCTCTAAACACATTCACAAGGGACATCCAACTGATTGCAACTCCCTAAACAGTAAACTGTTTTGGCTGTGTGTTTAAGTCATAATGGAGAATGCGAAAAGGATGACATATCCAATTTGAGTCGTTCTGAAGCTCTGCTCTTTGGGGACTGTTTTGAAACAAATTGCTGTTTATGGCAATCAACATCTTCTGAAAATAAAGGTGGTTTTAATTCTTCCTGAGATTATATAAAAACATCTTTAAGAGTTGAAACCAGCAAACACTCAGAAAAAAAATCGGAACAATACACAATCCTGTTTGGAACATGTATTAATTAAATGAAATGGTTTAAAACTCAATCATGTGTATCAAATCATTAAAAAAAAATTTGTTGTGTGGAGCCCAAAGGCAGATATGATTTTGCACACACGCACATTAAACTTGTTGTCATCGACAGCTACCTTGCCCCCCTGCTTTCCTTCATCTCCATCTAGTTAGCAAGCTGAGCTCGTCATCTCTTTCCTCAGACATGGAATAATATTGTATTGAACTTGTGTTAATTTGTTCAGAGCCACCATGAAATTATATCTGTTAGAAAAAGAACTGAGGCAGACAGGATGAACAAAAAGGAAGGATGAAAGGGAGACCAAGAGTGTGAAGAGGGGCGGGAAGATAGAGTGGGGATTTTCAGAAAATACACAATTGCAACGTAATGTATATATCTATCGCTTGAAAAACATGTTTTTATACTAAATGTACTAGTGGCTTATTTCTGAACCCATTGTCAAATGTTGCAGACTGGTCATTACCGGAGTGATCGAAGTGACACTCCATTATGCTAGCTGTCAAAATGTTAATCTCATTTTCTAGGTTTCTTTTCCCTATTTTGATTGTGAAAAAGCATAGCACTCTACTAGTTGTGATTGTATTGTAGGAAAAAAAAAAAATTATTTCAATCCTCAAAAACTGACAACAACAAGAGACAGTAAGTACATAGAGATAAAAAGTCAATCATTGTGAACTTGTGATGCTGAAACTGTCATGTCTTCTCGCTCATGCAATTTCATTTTCTCCTGTGACGGACTGTTGATTAGACTGTAGACTGTAGATTATGTGTTTGCTAGGTCCTTTAAGACCCTTTTTTTTTTTTTTTTTGCAGTCTGTCCGATCTCATTACAATAAGAAAATTGGAGAGAGGTTTATTATTCCCTACAGGAAACAGAGGCCACACTACACCAATCCAGCCAAGAAACAATAGACAAACAAAAAGACTCTTGAGGTTCGATTAATAATTACCTCACTTAATTAAGTTTCTAGGTTAAATTGGCGGCATAAAGACATGCCAGGTAAACGCCCCTGAGGTTTTGGTGTGATAGGAAGTTGTGGTGCTATGCACTGTATTTATAGACTAATTGATCCACTGAAGCATTGTGTGTGGGATAATTCACTGACTGATGGGTTAAAAAAAATCCTTAACTGTATTGGATACAATCTTCAATCTTAATTAAGTTGAATTTAATTTCTTTGAAATTATTATTTGGGAACAAAGAAAGCAGGGTGCTGGCCAAATGCTGTGAATGAATACATGTGTGTGTGGCTGGTTGGCATTCGGATACTATGTAGGGGATGTTGTTATGTCACAGCAGTCAATGCTGAGCCTGTTCTGAAAAAAACGGAGGTGGTTGTTTTTGGAGCAAAAGAGGAACGATTGAAAGTCAGCGCTCAGCTTCAAACGACAATGTTAAAAACAACAGACAAAGCCAGAAATCTTGGTGTAGTCATGGACTCAGACCTAAATTTTAACAGCCACATTAACATAATTAAAAAATCAGCATATTATCACCTTAAAAATATATCAAGGGTTAGAGGACTTATGTCTCAGCAAGATCTGGAAAAACTTGTCCATGCTTTTATCTTCAGTAGACTTGACTACTGTAACGGTGTCTTTACAGGTCTCCCTAAAAAATCAATCAGACAGCTGCAGCTGATTCAGAACGCTGCTGCCCGAGTCCTCACTAAAACCAGGAAAGTGGATCACATCACTCCAGTACTGAAGTCTTTACACTGGCTTCCAGTGCCTCAAATAATTGATTTCAAAATACTTTTACTGGTTTATAAATCACTAAACGGTTTAGGGCCAAAATACATTTCTGATCTGCTACTACACTATGACCCACCCAGACCTCTCAAGTCGTCTGGGACAGGTCTACTTGTTGTCCCCAGAGTCAGAACTAAACAGGGGGAAGCAGCGTTCAGTTTTTATGCTCCACATATCTGGAACAAACTCCCAGAAACCTGCAGGTCCGCTGCAACTCTCAGTTCTTTTAAATCTAAGCTAAAGACCTATCTTTTTGATGTTGCTTTTCCTTAAATAATCTATTTTATTAACTTTAATTTCTTATACTGCACTGTAACTTTTATTCTTATACTGCACTATCAATTTTATTCTTGTTTTAATTTGTTTATTAATGTTTTAAAATTGTTTTAAATTGTTTTCTAACTGCTCTTTAATGTTTTATGTAAAGCACTTTGAATTGCCCTGTTGCTGAAATGTGCTATACAAATAAAGCTGCCTTGCCTTGCCTTGTTCTGTCCCAAGTGTGGCCCTCCCCACAGAAGACCACTAAAACTGTGCCACCTCTTCCAGCACTCTCTCTCTCTTCCACACGCTCCCACCTACAGCGCACACACACACACACACACACACACACACACACACACACACACACACACACACACACACACACCTGGCAGTATTGATCGGTTGCCAGAGGACACAAGGTCAAGTCACATGGTGTCAATATTTAAACCAGCACTCAGCATTGGGGACCTCTACCATAACCTCATTAATATGGGGGGTCTGCTTTGCTCAAATACTCTCCTGGCACAGAGAAAGGTCAACTACACTGCATACCTACACACAAACAACACACACACACACACACACACACACACACACACACACACACACACACACACACTACTCTTTCACATGCGAAAAGCTGTCGAAACATACAAGGAAATGAATGGATACACTCTATGTTCATTAAGTTTCCTATTGAAACCACAGACTGTATATAAAGATGGACGATGCATCTATACTTCCTCCCAATGTACAAAAGTGAAGCCAAATAATCCCAGATATGGGCCCTGGCATCTTGTAATTTTGGAGCCAGAGTCTGCGCAGTAGTGATCGGGCGGTGAACCAGCGGTATGAAAGTCCCGCCCATACACCCGCACAACCAATCATGAGTCAATCACAGCTGTAATAGCTCGAATAACTTGACACTTGAACAAACATCAGTGTGATAAGAACGACCTAAAATGACAGAAACCCATCTTTTGGAAACATTTATTTGTCCCATCTGCTAACATAGAAGGGGCGTGATTTATGACCTATATTGCAGCCAGCCACCTGGGGGCAATCAAGATGTTTTGGCTTCACTTATACAGTCTACGCATCTATCCCTTATTGAAACAGGATGTTGAGGTGGTACATAGCACCGTGAACTATAGTTCTGAACTGTAAACCAATGGGATGTCAGTTAAAGTGCTCATATTACGCTTTTTGGCTTTTCCCCTTTCCTTTATTGTGTTATATATATTTTTGTGCATGTTATAGGTTTAAAAAGTGAAAAAGCCCAAAGTCCACCCCAAAGGGACTTACCATCTTCCACAGAAAACACTGTTCACCAACTGCTCCAAACAGCTCTATTGTAGTCCAGCCTTTACTTCTGTGACAAAAGTGCGTCACTTTGTAACACACATTATAACGGAGAGCTCAACACACAGGGTGAAAAGAGGAGCTGCAGCAATGTGCAGTACAGAAAAATATAGTGTTTTTTGAAAATGAAACCATGTAAACCCATTCTGGTACAACCTCTAAATACATTTATCAACCTGAAAATGAGCATAATATGAGCACTTTAAGCTTAGACAGATTGTTTGATTCGCTTTAAGGGAAATTGTGGTTTCCTTATTTGTTAGTGCGACAACTGTTTTTTGAGAACATTACACATTTTCTGCAAATCTGAAGTGTCCATTTTACCTGGTCTTAAATCATGCTTTTATACAGTATACACACACTCACACACACATGCAAAATGCTTTGTGCCTGACTGCTTGTTTAATCACTCATTCTATCGCTCCATCACTTCCCCAATAAAACAGTCAAGGGGGCCTTAAGGCTCCAACAGACAGCGTAATTCTCAAGAACAGTCCATTCTGATTAATTGTTCTAGCATCTGTGTGTCACTTTTGCCCTTGCTATCCCGCTTTTTCCGCTCTGGTCTTATCTGTCTCCAACGATTGTCAGGAGAAAGGCCCAACTCGATCAATAGGGCTGATGCTGCTTGTACGTCCACCATCATGTTATTTTCACATGTGAACACAACAGTTCAGCTAAGATCAGCAAAGTGTGTGTCCACAAGCTTTCTTTCAATCCTCTAGTGCCTCATTTACACTGATGACTGCACACAAGCACACACACACACAAGCACACACACACACACACAAACACTCGGTGCAGACACACTGCTCCCTGAGATAAGAGCAACGTTCGCCACATTCCAGATCTTAAAGTTACCATTTAAGACGGTTTATCTCCTGCCCTACCTCTCGTTCACGCCTTTCGCTGCCTCACTAGAGAGAGTAATGGAGGTCACAGAGCCACGGGGGGAAAGGAGAGAGGCAGAAGCAAAAACAGAGGAAGATAGAAAGCAAAACAGCAATAGCTATTTCTTTATTTAGTAGGCTATTCCGTGATGAAACTATAACTGGCTGTGTTGAAAAAAGAAAAAAAAAAAATGACGTGCAAAATACTATACTGCCCTGCAGGGACCGAAAGGGTTCTAGAACTGAGCATTCATTTTACCTTCATTTGACATCTTTTTAGGCAGAATATTCTTAAAAAACAAAACACACAAGACCTAAAAAATGCAGGTACTCTGCCTTTAGACAATCTCAATGGAACACACAACTACAAACAACATGTGTTGTTTCATCTTTCTTTTCCATTTGAACTAAAACAAGTATAATTAATTATAATTTGATGTTTAAATACATGATTTAATTATGCTTAATGACACTAAATCACCTAGGCTAAAATGTCTTAAGTTTTTACTTCATCAGAATTTGATTTACCTACCACTTTATTTCTGTGGTACGGAATTAATAATGTGAGATAATATTAAAACTAATTAGTATGGGAAAACAGGTACTGTAGGAAAATGTGGGAAGATTTTTGCTTTAGCTAAGGTTAGCTGTGGCCACCTCACCCAGTTAACTTTACCTCAAAGGATTTGTCTTAAGTCAAGTTCAAATCTAAACCATGCCACATGTACATAAAAAACGTATTGGTTGCTGTAATCATTTCCTCAGTACATTCCAACCATAATGAAGCCAGAATGCGGTAACTGCTACCTGTATATTGTGGTATGGCTAGAATTTGAGTTTAGTCTAAAATGTAAAAAAGGGACATACTAGTATTAACAACATTTTGATAAAAAAATGTATACTATGTTTTGCATTTGTATGACAGTAAACTGTTGCAAATATGACAGCATTCTGACCAAATTAAAATGTCCATCCCATTTATCGGACCAATCGTATCCATCATTCAACCGGTCAGTAATACATCTCTCTTTCTTTCTTCATGTAAAAGAAAACAGAAAATCAGGTCATTCAGAAAATAATAATATAGATAACATAGATACTCTCACACTTGTTCTCTCTCTTCAACAAAGTTATTCAGTTTGTCCTGACCTGTACTCCAGAGAGAAGCGGGTCAGCTCTGTGCTGTTGTGGATCCATTTGAACTCCAGTGGCCAGCTTCCCTCAGCCATACAGGTCAGCACCAGCCTGTTGCGTTCCAGATGGAGCTGGCTACGCACCGGCTCGGTCTTGAAGTAGGGAGGCACGTCATCTATAAAGAATAAAGAAGAGTTAGGAATTTTTAGGATTTTTAAAAAAAAAATTTATGAGACATCTTAAATACCTCAAACGCATCCAAATAAAGAACACCTACTCTTAAATCCCACATACATCCGTGAACCCGGAGGCACAAATGTGCACAGAAAAACACAGACTACAGAATGACAGGAAAACGGTGTGAGCATTAAGGATAAAAGACAGAGCAAAGCAAATGCATTTTCTTGTAAACTTATCTTACAAAAAAAACAACATTTGAATGGGAAACTTGAACAAAGAGGCAACTGCTGTTGATGCTTACATCGGACTGTAACAGATTGTAGATGGTCAGATGCTAGGATCTCACCGAAGACAAAGCAAACTCTGCTTTATTTGATTATCACTCGCATGTAAACACCAAGCTGCCACACTCCAGATGGAAAACCCTTTCTGAACGTGTCCCTTTTTGAAGTAGCTAATCTCATGTGAGGCCCTGTTGCCTGCGTTCTTGACTTGCTCTGGGAGTGTCAGAGATGTCTGGCTAACAGGGAAGTGGAAGCAGAGGCATCAAGTCAGGAAGGATTGCTCCTGCATCTCCTGCACTGTGTATTTGTGTGTCAGTAACTCACTGGCACAGGGCACCACTTTCCTCCAAGCTAGACAGAGCAGACAGGAGAGGAGTAAAGCCGAGGAGGAGGCATGAAATCCTTTCATCATTCGTTCGCCTCCACTCCGTTTCGCTCTGTCTTTCGCTCTTTCTGTGTTTCTTATACACGCTCTGCTGAAGTGTGAAGGAATGGATTGAGGAAGACCGTCGAGAACCTCTCCACAGGGTGATGCACATACTGAACATGGCGACACACACACAGCCACGCACACACACACACACACACACCGATTTATATCTCAATCAAGAAGCCTCACATACAAACTGTCAAGGTCCCTTGCGGTTCTAATATCTCACCCTTGATAAATGACGCAAAAATGGAGAGCTTACTTGATGATCATTGTAAATATAGAACACATTAATTGGATGGTTGGATAATATAATTATCAAATTGACTGATAATCAGGCATTGGAATTAAACTGTCAAAATGATCTATAGTGCTGATATTTTGTTCTTCAATTGCGGCTCGACAAATCCACCGGAGGTAGACTGATAAGAGGAGGAATGGGGAAGAAAATAGGGAATGAAAGTCAAATAGAGTGAGAGGACCAGAGATGATTTACAAGCTTTTCACATTCATTCTACTGAGGCTTCTGGAAGTATACGCTTCATTTGATGACATTATTTCTTTGTAGGTAGTATTAACACTATTATTATAGCGTGAAGTACTGTATCTTATCATGGAGGTACACAACATGGTAAAACATCCGGTAACACTTTACTTGAAGGTATCTACATAAGAGTGACATGACACAGTCATGAACACATGACACAGTCATGAACACATGACACTGTCATGACACAGTCATGACACATGAACCCTAACCCTAACCTAACCCTTGTCATGACAAAAACCGAATGACACTTACTAAAAGAAGTGTTATGTCATAAACATTTATGACTTGTTTATCATGTTTATGACACGTTCATGACAGTGTCATGTCACTCTTATGTAGATACCTTCAAGTAAAGTGTAACCAAACATCCTTAGTTTCCAGTTCCAAATCAACTACACAACTCTTGTTGCTGCTGTTCTGATATTTTGGCTACACTCATTGACATAAATGGGCTGAACAAAGTATTAAAAAACGCTTTTCAGTATGATGCAATATAGTTCAACAGCACCACAAACTACAGCTTCCAAAATCACCATAAAGTTGAATCAACACCTCTGTAAAAACAATTTAAACATTATAACCTTCATGAAGGTAGGATTTATACAGGACTGCTGTGTAATACCACATTAGTTATTAGGTGTACCAAATAAACTGTGAACTGACATGGCAGATCAAAATGTTATTTTCAGGTATGTTGAAGAACTTTAAAAAAAAAATGATAAAGTGATAAGTAGAAAGTATTTTACCTTTAGACAACAAAAATTCAAGTATATAAAACATGGTTCACATAAGGTACATAATGAGGAAAATCAAGAGAAATTACATGCATATGAAAGGCAGTTGTTTGCAGTTCAAACGTGCGCAACTCTGAATAAGTCAACAATGAATATTCATACATTCCAGTACCTTCTTGATGCATATTCATAAACAGTACTTTTTTTTTTTCGAGAACCTGAGCGTGGTGCTAACCCGTAGGCTGGCCATCAAAAAATGTTTATAACAAATAGAAGAAAGCAGAGGAGACTCAACAAAGCACCACAAAATGTTCTGTCAAATTAAACTCACATTACTACATCGGATTGTGTTCAAATGTTCAAAATTGTGCCCCTTGCTATGACTGCACACTGTGGTCTGTTAAAAAAAACGTATCCCTTTAACTAGTCGAACATGAAGAAAGCCTCCACACAGCAGTAGCCTAAAAAGTGGAACACAGACACGGCTAATCAGAAAGTCACACTGTGAAGTGAAGTCTCTGTTAGTGCAAAGAAATAATAGACAATGAACCAGAAAAAAAGATATACTTAGGTTAAGTGACGCAAGAAAACGATTGAAAAAGATATATGAGAGAGCAGCATGGCATACAGTGGGCTTAATAGATGCAAAATAGAGATAAAATGTAAAATAGACTCTGAGGTGCCTTTAGAGTTTGAGTGCTTGGGCATTTCCCAAAGCAGTGTGGGTTAATACTATGCCTGGCACAGAGGAAGATAGGCTGCAAAAAATGAGGGAGATTGAGATGTGCAATAGTGATTTGAGATGGCCGAGACTAATTATTCCCTGGCGATGTACGCTTTGATTTTATCTGTGATGATGAGGGAGATATGAGGGGGGCAGAAGAAGAGAGGCAGGGAAAGAGAGGGAAGGAACAGACAGTACCTCAGTGAAAAGGAGAGGGTGCATGCATACTGTTTCACCCATACACAGATTCTCATTCATCCACAGGAAAGTGTGAGGCCAAAGAAAACATTGATTACTGATGAGTATCTCCAATAGTCCCTCTCATTAGGAAGTCCATGAGAGCTCATCAGTGATATCTGAGGAATGGGCACACGCAGCAGAAGAAAAACACCCTGGGGACATAATAGTTAAGGAATGCCACTAATGATTTTTTTCATTACCGATTAATATGTCAATTATTTTTCCATAAATGTAAATGGACTGTTTTTATATAGCGCTTTTCTAGTCTTAACAACTACTCAAAGCGCTTTAACATAGTACAGGAACCATTCACACACATTCATACACTGTGGCCGAGGCTGCCGTACAAGGTGCCACCTGCTCATCAGGTAAACATTCACACACATTTACACTCCGATGGCGCAGCATCGGGGGCAACTCAGGGTTCAGTGTCTTGCCCAAGGACACTTCGGCATGGAACTGCAGGGCCAGGGATCAAACCACCAACCTTCCGATTGGCAGGCGACCTCTCTACCACTTAGCCACAGCCGCCCCAATCAATCTTTTTGGAAAAAAAATCAAGTTGAAAAATACTACTACTTCTAATAATAATCTAATATCACCAAACACTGCAGTGTTATGAAGCGTTTTAGAGTCTTTCAGCTCATTGTTTTGGTTCTATGGCCTGCACCTTTACTGTTTTGTTCAACTGTCAGCGCTCTCTCAAACCTCTCAAAGCAGCCGCAGCATGCAGCCGTTTTCAGCAACAACAAAAAAGCTCTGATAAACCCACTGGTGACTAGCTGGTAAACATAGTGAAGTATTTTGCTGCATTTACTGTAGCTCAGTCTCAGAAATGAAGGGGGGCAAAGGGCAAAAATGCACCCAAGAAATCTCAGAATGCCCCTAGAAAAGTAGTGTGTGACGGGCAGATATTGCCTCCAAGATTTCGAAAGACATAAAGGATATTTGCCTAAACTCCTGATCCTAATGTATCTTAAGCCATCATTTTATTTGCATTCAATTCATTTAATGCCCATTTTTGTCTCAAAGACAGAAATAACGTTGCTGTTACATATAAATGCACTAATAATAGCAATCATTTGCTATTTAATTACTCATGTTGGCACAAGGTGATGATTATTGTATGCATTTTAATTTGGACTCATTTCATATTAAAAAGCAGCAGCTGTATGCTCCCAACTACTTAAATAAAATTCCCTCAAATGTTGTAAATGCCCCGTTGTTTTAGACAATGAAAGTAAGAGTTGCCCCCCAAATATATATTTTTTAATTTCCTACACTGATTTAGCTGCTAAACAACAACATATTTTCCTCAAAGGTTGTAGAGACCAAAGCACAGGTAGACGTGTTGAACTTTCATTTACCAGGGGCCAGGGGGTCAGAAACACAACTAACGTTACAGCATAAATTAATGCTAATGTTGTTCAGTTTGCTGGATATGTAACAGTCTGCCAGCACACTATCAACAACTTCATAAGGTGATATAGAAGAACAATGTTCTGTTAATATATTGTTATGCTGTCCAAGTGGCCAAATAATCTGGTATTGTTGCTTTAATTTATAAACCAATTGGCAAACTAAATTGAAGTGCTTGGCAGCAGGAAATACATGCTATCAATACAATTAATATGGAGAGCAAAACATAAGGCCAGTGTACAACATGAGGTCTAATGAGACATATTGTAACTTCTTAACCCATTTAATTTTGCTGACACATGAACAGACAACGTAGCTTAACGTTACAGCAAAAATGCGTGTGCTAGAAGCTAACGTTATCTTAATAATAAGCCTCTGTACCAACGACGACGACTACTGAACAGCCCGACATGACGCCAGAAGTCTCCAGTAAAGTCAGCTAGCTTACATGCCGACCGACATTATAGCTTTAAACTCTCAAACAAACACGTATACAATGAGCACCTTTTTCTCATAATAAACAACAAGGAAGTTGGACAAATTATTAACGACATGTGCTTACAAGTCTACAGTGCTTTGTTTACGGTAATAATTACCTTAAACAGGGGGAGTAGTGAGAGTGCACTCAGCCCTTGGCGTCACCGGTCCTATTAAGTGAGGGAAAGAAGCGCCGCGACCGCCCTCTACTGGATTCCCGAGGCATTGCCAACAGATTAGTCTCGCACTGCCAGACCTAGCTAAACCTCACAGCGCTGCGGAGTTACCAACAGCAGATCGACGCACAATTGGCCCAAACAGACAGGGATCTGCTGCTTCACTGGCTACATATTCTTTAAATTTACCAGCACTTTGGCGACATACCACCTACATTGAATTGTATGTCGTAAAAATGAAATACTGTAACAATAATGTATCGATCCTCTCATCTTTTCTGAAAATTAAGTAGGATAATATGATCTCAAAGGGAATTAGGCTACTCTTATGTCACACTATAGGCTACGGTGCAAACTGTAAACTACAAACAACAACCATGGATAAATGAGGCTAAGGTAACATAGCCTACTGTATTGCAGTCTTATGTCAAGCCATGACATGAAATGCAGTGTAATAAAGACCAATGATTTTTTAGGCACTTCCAATCCATGCGAACAAAAAACAAACCCAACTTGAGCTTCCATAAATCGTCTGTGTGCTTCCTGTGCAATACAAAGCAATTATTGTGTGTTAGAGGCCCCTAATTTGCATACAGCACAGCTCATGCCAGAGGATGCTCCCTGGGGCCACGGCCCAGGTCGACTAAAAGCTGGGGCATGTGAGCATGTGTGTTTGTGTGTGTGTGTGTGTGTGTGTGTGTGTGTGTGTGTGTGTGTGTGTGTGTGTGTGTGTGTGTGTGTGTGTGTGTGCGTGCAGGTTAATGTGTCAGACGGACGCTCACAACCCTGTCTGCAGCACACAGTCAATTAAATCAGGTCTCTCATTAATGAGAACAGTGCCAGGTACAAATGCCTGCCCTGGAGTAGGAATTCATAATTGAGAAGAACTTGGAGAATTCATTTCTAAAATAACAAGAACTAAAGTCGGAACATTTGTCCTATTTTCCTCCAAATACTCTATAACTATAAAACTAAAAAGGTCAAAACAACCTTTAGAAATTCTCCTTAGCACCATCAGTCTTTAGGCTCTAATGTCCCACACATAAAATTTAATGGAAATGTATTTATTATATATATTTTAATAAGACCGCACACAAGTTTGGAAACTATTTGAAAGAAAATAGTGAAGCTAAAAGTGAAACTTGAACTTGAAAACTTGAAATTCATTCATGTTTCTATAGCAGTTAAACCATGAAAACATTATTTTGTGGTTCATATTTTCAAACATATGCCACTTACATGATAATGTACCCATGACCTCAGACAAAAATTGTTTCACCCTGTATTCAGGATGGTCTCCTTTCTTTCACGGTGAACAAAAGCACATTGGATTGAAGGTAACAAAGGATGAATATTGGCTAGATATGTAAAAATTATCTCGCCAGTTTGAACCCTTGTGTTTCTTGTCCTTTGTCAGAGAAGAAACCTTTTTTTAATTTTCATGAAAACTAATTTTTTCAATAAATGACAGGTGACTCATTTTCTCAGCTCTAGTTAGCCTAGTGCAAACCACACGGCTGTTTTTTTTACAGATAAGTCAGGCAGTCAACGCACACATGGGCTACTTTCCAGATCCCAGAAGGCTGCGGTGCTGCGTTGGCAGCCATAGCAACATCCCTCGTAGCTTAATCCCATGGTCTGGTGCTCCAGGACACAGCATACATATTTCAGGTGCAGCCTGGGGGCCCCACACATACAGACAAACACAGGAGCCTATACTTTGTACACTTACATATAAAAAAAACCGTACTAATAGGTGTTGATAGGTACAGCACACTGTATTCATTACACATTTGTAATGAATGTGTCTGGATGTTAATGAGTGTTGTGGATGCCTGTTTGGGTTTACAGTGATTTTTGTTTACATAACTTGTGTGTGTGTGTGTGTGTGTGTGTGTGTGTGTGTGTGTGTGTGTGTGTGTGTGTGTGTGTGTGTGTGTGTGTGATTCTTTGATGGCAGGTGTCTGGATGTATGTGTTTGTGATGCTGATGAGGATGGAAGTTTGCTGGTGGTCTAACTGAGCCGCTAATGGCCCTGCTGGGTGTGAAAATCTGTTCTACGGTCTGTCTTTATTTAGCCCACTGGTATGGCCCTCTTGCTGTGTGTGTGTGTGTGTGTGTGTGTGGTATGTATGCGTGCATGCGTGTGCACAAGAAATGGAGAAGCTCCAAAATGTGCAAGTACATTTTCTGTGTGCATCTGTCGTGTGTGAGAGAGTGGTTTGGCAGGTGAAAGTGTGTGTGTGTGTGTGGTAAATTATATTTTTCTTATCCCTAAGAGACACTCAAACCAAGGCCAGCTATACACACATATATGGCACGCAGATTATACAGAACCAATCAGCTGTTCACTATTCTGTTCTCACACACACACACACACACACACACACACACACACACACACACACACACACACACATACACACACATTGCCCTAGCACATAGCTCTTGGCACATCTCCAGTGTATAATTGTTGGCCCTTTTTGTTCAATTCATGGCTCAGTGACGCTTCCTCCTCCTTGCCCGTAGCACTGCATTTCCCATGACACCATGCTGCCAGCCACTAATCTCTACTGTTGGCTGGTCTTCCAGCACTGCAGGTCCAAAGACCCCTGCACTGTCCAGGAGACTGACTCAGGAGAAGGAGACCCAGCCAAGGGCACAAGTTCATTAGTGATTATTATTTATTAATTTTTTGGTATGAGACTTGATATTGTCAGACTTCAGCTTGTAATAACAAGCCACAAACAGCACACATATTTGATGTTGCTATGGTGTTGGTATTTCCATTCTAGTCATTTTAGGATGCTGGTTCAGTCAATATGCAAAAGCAAAAAAAAGCTATATGAATTAGCTTGGAACAGGAATCAAATCGGAATCTACAAAAGTTTGAAAACTGATATCACTCATATTTCTGTCCTCTCCTTTGTTCTCATCTCCTCCAGTGTAGCGATAAGACAGCACTGTCTGGCCACAATCAATCAGAGCAGCTCAAACATTAAAAGTGTCTTCCATTTTAAACAGCCTGGGCAAAGAGGGACGGCTGTCGTAAATCTATGAGCTAACCTTTAGCCACGACAGGCTAAGCTCTCAGCTTGAATTCTTACCTTTATCACTTACCCCACAGCAATCCTCTCCCCACCTCCGATAATGACTTGAAAAGCAAGACTAAGCAGCTAATGACATGAAACAGAGCTACACACAAACAAAAGTTTTAATACACAGATGTGGGAAAGATTATGTACTGTCAAAATGATAGAAAATATAATTTATTGTATGCCAATACATGCTTCTACTGTATATTCCTGTTACTTTTTTGTAATTGTACATTTCTTCCACACGCATATTTGTGTACTCTGTAATCTGTGTGGGTTTAGGAATAGGTGTGTGCTTGCTCAGAAGCAAGCTGGTTTAATTTCCCACAAGATCCAGAAAGAAAAATCTCCTTAGTGCTGGAGTGTGGTGCACAGTACACTGAGCATATTATGCTATTATGTTTATGGAGGCAAATCAATTCCTGTATTATGGGACATAATAAAGCTGAGAAGCATCTCATGTGTCAGGATCATATGGCTAAAAATCCTGCATGAAA
This sequence comes from Perca fluviatilis, assembly GCF_010015445.1. NCBI lineage: Eukaryota > Metazoa > Chordata > Actinopteri > Perciformes > Percidae > Perca > Perca fluviatilis. The sequence goes on from NC_053132.1 coordinate 9,154,017, forward strand.
CATCCCTACAGATAACCTTCGCTATGATCCACTGAAGTCCTTGTACACTAAAACAGGCAGGATTTGAGCCCACATCTTCCATTTACTGTAAGATTTTAAACAAATGTATGTCAGTGGAGATGTTCTACATCAGGAAAAGTGAAGAATTGGGTAATTTCAAAAAGGCAAAAGCTTGTAAGGGTTTATATTATGTTACAAAAGACTTTTACACTCTTGCTCAGATACAAGGAGCGCTGTGTGAGGAAATAAGTGCAGCCAGAGGAAATAAACGAACACACAGTCAACACGCACACAACTATGCGAGACAGTATGCATCACTGAGCTGACCAACCCACGGCTTAGGGATGGGGTTTGTCTGCAGTCCACCCCTGGCCTGCTGAAAAATTAACGCCGTGGAACATTGTTCGTCGGTGCTTAATAATGGATGTGCAGGTTACAGCAGGAGAATCATAGACAGAGGAAGAGAAAAGAGAAGTCTATACTCTTCCTATTGCTCTCTTTCTCTGTAGACTACAGAAGATGGAATGTACACGTTTGTGCACGCAAGTACACACAACACACACACACACACACACACACACACACACACACACACACACACACACACACACACAGAGGTGTCAGTTGAACTTCATAACTGCCCATGTGCGCACCACCATTTATTGAGCCAAGTTTGTAGTTCAATGTGAGAATGAACTAAAGAAGGGTGTTGCTAGTGTGTCATCCACAAAATAACACATTTCTCCCTCGCCTTGGACACCAATCATCACATCTTAGTCAGCCAAACCACATGGAGCGGATTTATTTTTATGTGAACACAGTATTATCAGTGAATAGTCTGTGTGCAAATATCACTGATATTTGGAGAGATGCCAAATAGCAATTCCGCCAGGAGGAGGACTTAATCAGAGCCAACAGGTGGATGCAGCAGTGTTGCAGCTCCAGCACTGGCAGAACGAGAGTGGGCAGGGTGGGCGCTGCCTTGTTGCAAAGGGAGGGTTTGATTTATGTTGAGACAACTCAAAACTGTCTGCCTGAAATGGCTCGCAGGTTTTCCATACAAAAGTTCAAAGAATGGAAATCCTAATGCTGAAAGTAAGGAATTTAGATTGGTACTACATGAAAATAGGTTTAGTGTTTGTTAGGGGTGCCTGACAAAGCTAAATTTCCAATCTCGGAAGGAGAAAAAAGTCAGAACACACACCAGAACTCAAAGTGTTCATAATTGCAGCTAATTTGTTACTCCTAGTAACGTGGGCGTGTCTTTTTCTCAGTGTGCAGTCAGAATGAAAAGAAAATTAAAGTGGCTATATGTAACTTTCCGTTCGTGTTGATTGCAGCGCCCCCTTCAGACAAAAGCGGTAGTGTTTTTACCACACTTGCTGTCGTAAAGGTCTAAGGGCCCTATCTTGCACTCAGCGCAATTGCCTTTGTACACCGATGCATGTATCATTCCTATTTTGCACCCGACGCACAGCGGACTTTTCCCACCAAAGACGCATGTCGGTAAATTAGGGAATGTATTTGCGCTCCCCGGGGGCGGTTCAGCGAAGAGAGGAGGCGTGTTCAGGCGCAAACGTTCCCTGGTGCTATTTTGCAGTTTCAGAAAACAATTCCGCCACTGACCAGGAAAAACCTGGTCTAAAGTCAGTGGCGCGTTATTCAGATGCTATTTTAGGGGCGCATGCTTGGCCATAATGCAGCGTGCGCACAACCGCATACACTTTGCTTCTCTCATCTACACGGACACAGCAGTTCCCATTTTTGCAAACCATACATAATTACAAGGAAAAATATTACTGAAAATGTGCTTCAGGTGTTTGGATAGGTGAGGAGGCATTTTACAGTACAGTCCTCAAAAAGTGGCAGCATTCTTTGTGGCTTGTTGTGTTTTACACAACATTTCCATGAATCATGGATGTGTTGATGACATAAATGAGGAAATATTAGAGGACTTAAGGAGACGTGATGTTGAACTACGGCGGGATTGGACACTCCGGCGGGATCTGCTCCGGGAGTAATGATGTAATGATGTAAATGATGTGCTCCTGATGGAGCGGGTGGACGGAGATGGAGTGGGGGGAGGAGGAAGGGGCACAACAGGAGCAGGTGGTGCGTTTGGAGGCCCATGCGCCATGGCTGCAGCAATCCTCTTCAGACTTGAGGAGATGCGCCCGAGAGGCCGCAGCAACATCTTGACAGCCACCCGGTCAAGACGGGCATTTATTAGTTTGCCGCATCCCGGACAGCTCCTGCTGGCGTGCGCCAGGCAAATCCGCCGTTATAATAGCAATCCGCCATGGAACAAGCGCGCCTGCTCTTAAAGGGAATGTGAGATGACACCAATGATGATTGGTTTATTGCACGTTACGCCCAAACCACACCTAGCTACTTCAGACCAACCCATTTTAGATTTGCGTCGGGCGCAAGAGTAATTTATCCCACCGGTAAAATAGCAACAGCGCCCCAGATCCGCCCACAAAGCTACTTGCGTTTCACCTTTGATACTTGCGTTTCAGATCGTTAAAATAGGGCCCTAGGAGTTAGCGTTACGGGGAGGTCATATAATTAGTTGCGATGAATGTTTTGCTCGGACAGATAATCATTTATTTACAATAAGAGAATACGTTAAGATGCATCGTTGCAAACGTCTGTTTGTGCTGGGTAATATGAATTTGTTGAGCACCAGCTTTAAAAATGAAATTTCAGCCACAATTGTCTAAATTGGCGCTGAGTGAAGATGATTAGTGCAGATCAATAGGGAGAGCATTTGATAACTAAAGTGGTTTTACGGAGGGCCATTATCCAGCATCTCTCCTCCTGATTCAACACTCACTCTGGAGTACGGCAGGAAATAATTCCACTTCATGGCCTTGTTAGAAGGCTTTTAATGTACTAGAATGGGCTTTTTAGTCAGTCGCTGTTATTGTCACATTGCAGCTGTGTGTTGGATAAAAGGGGAGTAGTCAAGATGCCTCAGTAAATGTCGTGTTAACATTGGTTCCTTTCTGATTATGTTTTTATTTTGGTCTCTCCTTCACCCTCTTTTGGTCTTTTATTCTTGCAGTCTCTTATAACGATGACACATAATTCACCCTGGATGATGAATGTCATGCATCAATGTATCTTATTGATTATTTAACGGGGGCAATGCACACAGTACATTTATTGCACCAGATATAGCTAAAAGCTCATTTCTGTCTGTAGTCCCTGAGAGGAAGCCACCAGTGATGCGCAGGATGACAAAGTAAAGGATACCAGTCTGTTGTGTTAATGTGCATGTGCGCAGTGATCAGTGCACTTATCGTAAGTCGCTTTGGATAAAACGGTCAGCTAAATACATGTAATGCAACGTGTTTGCTGGTTGTCTGTGTGTGCGTGCATATATTGAAGAATGTGCGTGCGTCCATCAGTCTGTGAATCTGTGTACATCTGTTGATGCACACAGGAGGTGAATGTCTTTTTCTGCACACATGCACACACATAATGTGCCGCTGGGATCTTGACAAAGTCTCCACACAAACAGAGCTGCATGCGCACACACGTTGCCCACATCATCCATCTCATTCCTGTCTCTGTTGGCGGCTTTCTGCTCATCCTCAAGCTCACACAACGGCATATACATATAAACAAGGAGACCCCCCCCCCGTCTCCTTGCGACACACACACACACACACACACACACACACACACACACACACACACACACACACACACACACACACACACTCACTGTATGCACCCCCTTTTACCTCCCCGGGATAAATGTGATCATTGCTCTGTCCCCTTTGTGCTCACCTAATGAAGGGCATGTCTTAATAAAGCCAAGGGAATGGATGGGGTTGGTTTCACTGCTCAGCAAGCCAATTAGCTCCTTTGTACCTTCTGCCATATATTTTTCTTTGACCTCCTGCTGTATTCTCTCACAGTAATCATGGTTGGTTTACCCCCTGCTTTCCATTCCCCTCTGATTGCCTCCACTGTGTACCTATTTATAAGTGTTTGGAGATCCAAAAGGAAGCAGCAGGAAGGAACACAAGTGCAGTAGTTAAGTGGACCAAATGCTGTGGTACGGTATGTCAAGCCGTGCTTCACTTCTTTATTCTTTTTGCTAAAAATCTCTTTTTTTTTTTTTTTTTTTTTTTTTTACTTATTAGTAGATATGTCATAACTTCTGGCCAAGGATGGGTATTTAAGTACTGACATAAATGCTCTACTGTAGTCTTTTATAATCCTGCAGGGGTCAATGTCAGTTCCTTTCATGTTTGGTTCTTTGCACTGTATATATGGACACAGAATAAAAGCCCACTGTGGCTATTCAGAGGAACCATAATCTTTCATTTGTATATTTTACATTTGGGTATTATTTGCTATCAGGTCACAGTATATTGTGCCAGTATACCCAGGTCATATAAGAGTGAGAGAAAGTGGATGAAGCATAAAAGAGGAGGGTGAAAGGAGAACATGGGCTGGAGGAGCAGAGTGATTATAAGGCTAGAGGTACAAACACATTCTCTAAATGCTAAGCTGCATATAAAGTCTAAGTTTAGGTTATGGGCTAAGAGACAATGGGCAGTATAGGGTTGCTATATTTATGCCCCATGCCTGTTTACTTTAAAATTATGCCCTCAAATTAGACAAACAATTAATATGTTCTTTATCAGACAGTAAACAAACCCGTACAGATATAACCTATTTAAACACCAAAAACTAAGTTGAATTACACCAGGTCACATCTGGTCGCTACTTCACAGGCTGTATTTTCACGTTTTTGTCCCTGAACTAATGTTCTCTCTGCGTAACACAACTAGGGAGTTGCAGATTCTCTGATAATTCAGTGTTTGTTCATCGCCACATCATGCAAACCTCTATTTTTTTTCAAATAGGCTGGCTTAATACAGATGGAAGGCCAAACATAGAGAAAAGAAATTTGAAACTCAACTCAAAGCCAACATGGACAAGTAGACCTTCATGCGACTCTACCGTACGTAACACAAGTTCAACTTTTCATTTGTACCAAGGAAAAAAGTGTTATTTCTCCTGTCAAGGGTTACATAGTCTTACTTTAAAGTGCTCAGAGAAAAAAAAATGGAAATTCAAACATAATTTCCATGCAAGGTACTGGCCTGACCACCGGGAGCAATTTGGGGTTCAGCAGTCTAAGGACATGTGGACAGGGGGAGCGGGGGCTTGAACCGCCAACCCTGCGATCAGTGAATGGTCTGCTTTACAGCACCTCCTGAGCTCACAGCAGCTGATAAATGGACCTTCAGGTAAGAGGTTTTCTCAACTGCTGTTTCATGGTCAAGAGTAAATGTGAGTGCATAAGACATTATAAAAGCAGTATATGACAAAAGGACAAACTGATGGCTGGGAAGGATAGAAAGACGTATTGTATCCAAAGCTGCAGTGAGATTTAGAAAGCCCAAAAGAAGTTGTCAACTGATAATAGTTTTCTGTTCATTACTTTAAGGGGCACACAGATTTGGTTTGGTAAATGTCATCTACAGCAACCTTTTTCAGCCAGAAAGATATTTGAAGTCAGTATGAACGTTTATTATTGGGATTCTGTGTTGTAGTGTGTTTTATTCAGTAGAGGTTGAGCTAGATTTTTTTTAAGTGGTAAGGTTTGCCTGTGGTAAAAAAAAAAAAAAAAAAAAACTTTAAAAGCTAAAGTACGGAGCCCCGGAAGGGTCACAGCAGGACATTTTATCAGGGGAGCAGAACGAGAACTTGAACGTTTTACCCCAACTGAATTTCTGTTGGTGTGATCTCCTGTCTAATATGAGATGCTTTAGATGCTCGCCTGTTTTACTGCCATATAACAACAGTGACTCAATACCAGTGGAAGGAAACAATTTTCCTTCCTTGAAGCCCCTGGTGGTGGACACCTTGGAGAATCACCAGTTCACATTTATGGATTCAACACCAGAAAAGAGTGTTTAGCAGTATCTCCCTAAAGTAATTTGTGTGCAGATCACAAAGTGGTAGAGACAAGTTTCATAAATGTTTGCTGATCGCCCATTACATCTAAATGTCTAAAACCAATATGTTTCTTGCACATCTTAAGTATGGTGTTTTTATTTTGATTAATCAAAATGAGTGAGATGGAAATATGTCCCTTTGGAAATCACAACCTGCATGTTGTAAAGTTGGAATAACGGGCCTCTTTGAAGAGGAATTCCACAGCCTCATAGAATGTATGATGCAATAAGAATACAATAGATAAGTAGATAAAAACCTACTTTAATCCATAAAACACAAAATTAAACTTGTTTTCAAAATAAACACACTTTTGAATGGGAAACAAAAGAATAGTTCAACAGTTTGAGAAATACTCCTATTTGCTTTCTTTCCATAATTAAGATGAGAAGATCCGATACCACTCTCATTTGGTACCAATTTTCTCATCTTATAGGCAAGAAAGTTAATAAGCATATTTCCAAAAATGTGAAACTATTCATTTAAAATAATAAGGTCAAAATATAGAAACATAGTGAAGGAGAGTAAACACACAGCTAAAGCTATGGCTTCATTTAGGTATCGAATTTGATGCTCCCTGCAGCTATGCAGTAATTAGCTCCAACAGCTTTAGGTAGCTTACCAAATGCTTTTCTCTCCCTCTACTTTTTCAACCTTCTTGCCCAATCACTCTCTTTCTCTCTCTCTCTCTCTATCTCTCTCTCTCTCTCTGGTGACAACCGTGCCATTACTGCATCTCCTAGGTGACTGACAGCTTCCTCAAATGGCAGTGTATTGGCTGCGCTGTGATTGATAGGTTTGCCTCACACCTCTGTAACCGTGTGTGCCATTGTTTGATGAGCATCTGGCTAAAAGTGAATTCTCAAAACACACACTCAGCCACCCCATTGCTCTTAGCGGGCTTCTCTTCCCCCACCACTTTAAAATATTTTTTTTCTATTGGATTGATTAAAGATGCACTCCAGTTTACAGTGCCAATTTTCCATCTCCATTACATAATGTCCCAGAAGTCCTGAAGAGACCTCTTCTGCTGGGTGGCCATCGTGCTTCAATGACTATCATTGCACTCATGAAACAATTTCCCAGTGTTTCTTTTTCAAATCACATACTCGATTCAACTTTGTCTTAAAACTAGACATTCAGGGCTTTTTATTTATGGGACTCCTTGTATGCATATTGCTGCAGGCATTTAATTTAGTCCTGGAAAAAAGAGAAAAACAATGTATTTGTCAGGCTCCTAATCTGCTTTAAGCTTGTAAAACCACATAATTCCCCCATCGCCCTTTGAGGGTTAAAAAAAAAAAAAGATTTAATGTCATCTCAGGCACGTATGTGCATTTACAGTTTTGTATGAAGCCCCCATTGTACCACTTTAGCTGCACTGCACAGAGAAAATTAGTTTGCCCTTCTGCTCTCTATCTGTGCCATATAGTGGCATACAATTCATACTGGAGTAAAATAGCTGAGATAAAGCCAATGCTGGAGGCCAGTTTGAGTATCACTGAGTGTGTGAAGAGATGAATTGTAATGTGTAGATATCTGTGGAAACCTACTAAATCCAACCGAAAGACTTGCATTACAAATACACACCAACACATAGGTAGACAAAAACACAAGTAAATCACAACCATATTGGGATTTCAATTAACAACATGTCTTGTTAGCACATATGCCGCAGTAAAAGTTGAATCAAGGCTGTTCCGAGAGGTTATGACTTATAGATTTTACGTGTGAAAATCCTCACTTCCTAAATCTCCAGAGTACACACCAGTGGAGCTTTATTCTCGATGGCTTCAGTCGACACAGCAGCCTGGTGATGAATGGGCAGTGGCACTGCATGCTGCATTCAGACCTACAAGTCCTACAAACTTTTCTCTGCCTAATGACACTGCAGAGGGCGGGGGTTGGACCATCCATCAGAGGTCCTAAGCTCATCACTGTCTATGGGAAGATAACACCGTCGTCGTGCAATGTGGAGCTTCACCCGTCCTTTACTCATCCTAAACTCGCTCTTTGTTTTCTTTTATAAGTGACCTGTTGCCCTCGCTCTTAAGTTGTCCATCTATGTGCTTGCTTTTCTTTTACCGTCCCTTCTCTCTCGAGTTTCTTTCAACTCTAACCCTAACCTACCATTTTAGGCCTTACTTAACTATGACTGTATGTGCTGGGAAAGGAAAGCTATGCTTAATGGAACTGATCGTGAGTAATGCCAGTATCTCCACCTGTGCTTTCAGACAAGTCATAATGTCTGCTGTGAAAAAGGTCTATGTGGCAACATCACCGAAAGTGGGTCAAACTGGGTAAGAAAGAAGAGTGGTCAGACAATCCTACTGGCTGTAATAATCCCAGAAAATCTATGAGTTTGCACAATGGAAAGTACTTCAGTTGTGTACAAAGGACAGTTTGGGTAACACTTTTAGCTCCATTTTCCCTTCCACAATAATTTGACTAATTTGGGGGTTTGAGCTCAGTTTGTATTTTATTTCAATTTCTTCAACTGTTTTCTCTTTTTCGCCTTCAACCTATTAACTCCATCCATGTAAACCACCTGCCCTCTTTCCATCCCACTTCTATGGTTGGAGGTGGGTGTCATGTCCCTGTCCAACTGCCTCCTGTCCTCAGTTTAAACATAAAACGATACAGGCGACATTGAACTCTGGGTATTGAAAGGAGGTGGGTGTGGCCTGATGTTTTTGAACGGCGAGGGGAAGGTAGAGCAAGAGAGACTAGGAGAGATGTAGTTTAGTCTAATTGTGCTGCCTTGCTCCCTTGTCACTGCTGAAGGTCAGAGCCATCCCTCACCAACAGCACCGCCATGACAGGTGAAGCACCTGTGATTGACATCCTATCAGCTGTCTTTTCACATCCTCACACATACGAGAACCCACAGGCGCACACGCACGGAGGTACACTATATATGTTACACAAAAGCATACACGCATGCACATACCTGCACAATATTCCACACACTTGCCACACTTGCACACACTTCCTTTCTTTCCCAAACACACAACGCGCCTATCCAGCCGCCATATTTCAGATGGCTCCCCATTCATTGTCACAATGACACTGGCCCTGACGAGGCACACTCCATTTCTCTCCAACTTCATGCTATCTGTTAACAGATCAGGTGTGGACCAATATGTATTCACCATCATATCACAATGGCCCATCAGCCTTCTGGCTGGTACAGAGAATAATGACTCATTTTAACAGTATTAGTGCCACGGCATAGTGCCACTACAAAGGGACCTCAGGAAACAGAAGGTTTCTGTTGCAGAGTAAAAGCAAAACGCATACAAAGCGGATGCTTCAGGGAACAGTAGCAAAGTGCCTGGAGAATCTCTGAGACCTTGAGTCTAACAGTATTGGCAGTGCACCATTTTGTGTAAAACACTATTACAATATTGTGCTGCATCTATAATACTAGGCACACATATTTTCTAACATTGACAAAGAGATTGTTGATGCCAAATTGTTGTATCACTAGTTTGTTTTGGCCATACTGTCTATCAGTTATGATATGATTGGACACACCAATATAAATTCTATAATAGGGGAATATGATGGCACTACTACAGTGAAATCCAAAGGTACAAGATCCACAAGCAGTTTAGCCAGCTTATTGAAAACACTAATTGGAGGTAACACTGAAAGAATGCATCCAAAATGACAGTAAAAAAGTGTTATCAAATAAGAACCAGGACGTCATATATATATATATATATATATATATATATATATATATATATATATATATATATATATACATATATATATATAAATATATATATATAAAAGAGATACTTTGGGTAAGCCTTTTACTGTTCACCTTAATTTTTTTCTTTTAAATAAGTCTGGCTAACCTGGAGGTTTGTTAACAACCTGTCTGAGACTGCTCATGTTTCTTGCCCCGTCTGACCATAAGCGATGGCGCTGCATTCCTCAGCAGATCATTTGTTGAGTATAATATTATTACAGATGGGAGTGATTAGCCTGACAAGCCAGACCCACATCAAGATGTTGGGTCTGTGAACTCACCATTGATGGAGCTCAATCCGAGGGGCGGGATAAATGGTTGTCTTTCAAATTCCCTCTGCACGTAATAGGATAGAGCTACAACCAGGCAGAGCAACAAAGAAGGTAGCAGAGCTAGTTGATAGATTAAACTTTTGCCGTATCCGGTCGGCAAAACTCCGAACACCTCTTCCTTTTTTTAAGAATGACTCCAAGTCTTCCAGAAGAACGCTGTTCCCAGCAGCAGCAGCCATAAGCCCGCCCACCGACTCTATACACAATGTGATTGGGCTGACCAGAGTTTGGTTTTTCCAGCTCGCAAGCCAACGGAGAGGGCCTAGAAGGCCAAAACTACGAACTTAGGAGCAAAGTTGAAACAAACTGGATTTAATACTTTAAAATGTTCACCTTACTCACGTGTATTTTGCCGAGTTATTCAGGTACTTCTTCGCTATTCATTAATTCACAGTTTTTTGCTTGACTTGTTCCGAACTTCGGTAAGTCCTCAGGCTTTATTTGTAACATATTTTAAACCTGGAGGTATAGAAAGTTTAAACTTTAACCATGTTTTTTCATGGGCTTTAAAGGCCAATTAAAGTCGTCATTATTCAGCTCCAAACTAGAACTCTCCACTGTCTCCACACATCTAACGCCAAGAAAAGCGGACTAGTGTCCTTGCTGCATTAGCCCAGCCTGTCCCAATCTTACAGTACCTGCTGCATCAGGCTTCTTTTATAATGCAGATCAGAGCCAAACACAGTCCTATGGTGCATTGTCTTGGTAAGAAGAGTGTTGTCATTGTAAGAAAAAGGGCATAGTGGCCTTTGCCAAGCTGTGTGGGCGGGATGAGATGAAGGGTTAAGGTCCTTCTAAAGCAAGATACCAGAAGCCGCTTGCCTTTGCCATTTATGTCCCAGATGGGGGTCACACAATGCAGCCTCCTTGCTTCCGCTTTCTTTGTGTTATCCCTCTGCTCACTACCTTTTCACTCTATCACTTTGTCCTTTATTGTGACCAACTCCCACACCCGTCTTCAAATTCTTTTTTACTCCGGAAAGAGAGCAAGCAGGACTGCCTCAGAGTGCCTGGGCTTCAGAAGATGTATAATAAATGCTTCATTGCCAAACAGATGGAAAATTACATACATCATTTTTGTACAAGTGTTACAACTCTGGTGGAGGGATAGAAAATGTAAAGACAAAACATTAACCATAAAAGGATCTGTGGAATACCAGCAGGGGCTCTTCTCCCACTCATTGAATTTATCTCTCCGATCATAATTACAGAGCTGTGTGATTGCAGGGTACAGATGTGTTAAAATGAGCGTGTGTGTGTGTTATGACAGCACCGTGGCAAGGAATGGCAAGCTATACTTTGCATTGATAAATATGAAAGAAGGCAGAAAGACCGACCTTTCTGGAGCCAATCTGAATAAGTGTGTGGAGCTGCTCTTGGGTACAGCTACAAGTGGAGTGGAAGTGTTCATTAGTCAATCTCAGGGCTACAAGGAGACTTCGACATGGAGGAACAGCAGTATTCTCACAGACTTCATTAGGGTACATGAGGTCTTCTTCAACATTTTTCCAATATAGAATTTTGTGTGTGTGCCGTTTAGCCTGCTGCGAGGACCAGAGGATGAAGCCGCGAGACGAAACGTAAACATGACGAATGAGCCGGTGTTCGTGCTAGGCTAAAGGCTTACCCCAGCAGACCAGCTCGCCCGACTGTTTTCACAGCAAACGCCCGCTCTCTGGACAATAAACTGGACTACATTTTTACACAATTTTGTTCCTCTATGTACTGTATATTGATGGAGTACAACATAAGTTTCTTATCTTATAGTGTAGCCTTGAATTATCTGCAGCCATGAGCATTTGGCTACATTAAAGTACTTTCACCAAAGGGACGTGCACACCAATAGAAACACTATGTCTCTCTCTGAAATGACATCAAATGACAGACGTCTAATTATTTCTCAGACCACTTGATATACAAATTGCTGAAAGATGGAATTTTTGCCCAACGACGCCAAACATTTAGTGTCTACCCCAGCTTTAATTACACGTTTACTCTTTGGCTCAATCCTATACATTATTCCGGTCCCAAAATTGTGTGGAGGGTTCACCATGTTCAGAGCTGATGGTAAGGAGTGGAGGTTTATTGCAAAACCTTGCACAAGAATAGTTGTGTTCACATCCAATCTAGGGCTGCACAATTAATCGCAATTTTATCGAAATTGCAATATGAACTAGTGCAATATCCAAATCGGCAAAATATGTGTCAAACTATTCTAAAATAAAGTATTGTGCTGCAGAGACATCCCAGCCTACAAATCGTATCCTACAGACTAAAGAAAAAAATCTTTCTTTGGTACAGATCCTTGCAAAAAAATCACACTTAAATCATTTTTTATTTTTCAATGAAAATGAGAATAATGATACAAAAATGATCATTCCCTCCAATATCGTAATATAATTAGGCCAAAAGCAGCATAGCAGATTCAGTATGAAACTTACCTTGCTGTATATTGCAAACACTCATAGACAATGTGTAAACACAGGATAATATAAACCCATCAGGGACAACTTTGCTTTGATAGCAGAAGCCTGAAATCATAATTTTCCATTCTTCTACACAATGGTTTCCCTGCGTGGGATCAGTAAAGTTTTTCTTAATACAATAAGCAGTATTTGAACAGGATATCTCAATCACAAATGAGGAACATCAGCACAATATTCGTGCATTGGATGTGCATAATGAGATGAAAAACAGCGCTCATACATAATCAGAGCCGTTAAGAGTAGTATAGACGTACTCTGGTAAATTCTCAACAATGCTCAAAAGTACTTATTTCATCCACTCTACGTCCAGATACTCAGCCAGCAAAACCTATCAGCAAGTCAAATCAGTCTACAACTAGGACAAAAAAGCCATATATGCATGCATTAAATACAAGTATAACCACATACGTAACTTTGTCTGTGAGGACCTTCACTGAACAATTACGCTAATTTTAACAATTTTAGCAATGGCCCTAAAAGAGCACTTGCAAACTCAGAATACTGTTTAGTAAAACTTTCTATGTATAAAAGAATCAAACAACATTTTGAGCTTAATGACAATTGGTTAAATTGTAACCTTGGCTGCCGCGTGTGTGTATATTTGTGTGTGCATATGTGTGCGATTTAATGACGAGAGAGGCTGCTCCTGAATGGAAGCCCACGGCCTCATACTGCACAAGGTCATTAGTGCTAATGCCACAGTTTTAGCCATCTGCTGAGATTGTTTACACTTGCCTAGATAATTAGCTCCTAATTAGTTGTGGATGGTGGGGAATATATGCTCTGTCTGCGTACATGTTTGTGTGTATTTAAAATGATGGTGTGTGTGCATCAGTAAATATACTATTGTTATTAAGAAAGGCAGGTTGACCTGGGCAATTACAGACTGGCTATAGGGAGGAAGAGAGAGACAAAGAGAGACAGAGAGAGAGAGAGAGAGAGAGAGAGAGAGAGAGAGAGAGAGAGAGAGAGAGAGAGGTAATATTAGAAAACGGTCCATATAATTGTCTGTCTACAATATCAAACACAGTTCATTAATTCCACACATGAAGAAAGAATTTATCTATTTGCAATAGATTCTTAATTGTAACCAAACACTTAAAAAGACATTCATCAGGGCAAAACAGCTGCACGGAGAGCACAAACGTGAGGACTGGGATGTAAATGTTTTTACTTTCTTAAGTTTTGCTCTCATTTGATTGGTATTCAATCTCAAAACATTTTTTTTTTTGCATTTGATATTTTTTAATTACATCACTCTCTTTTTCTCTCAAATTTATTGTATTTGACAGCATATTAAAGACAATTTTATCAGCATTGGGCGCCACAAATGGAATTCCATTCAACTCCTGTACCTTGATGGCAGCAAAAGTTTCAGAGCTATTTCAAAATCTGGCCCATAAACATCCAAAACTTGCTGATTGACTTTTGAATTGATTGAATGCCACCAGTGGTGAGAATGTTTTTTGTTTTTTTGTGATTTGGGTGAACTGATGCTTTAATGGCATTCCTTTTTTTTCTGTCCTTGAAGCTGCCCCCTGTGGAAGGACAACATTGTGCAACAAGACCACAGACACATTGCACATGTATGTAGTGAAGCTGCAATGAGCTGGCATTTTAATTTAAAGGCAAGAAAAACCACAGTCTGGCCCTCAAATCCAAAGAAACACAACATCCAGATTGTGCCTTTTCAGCATTTTCTGTTCAACAATTTCCCCTCGTTTTCTGCCTCTTTGTTCTTCTCTTACAGTTCGTATCAGAAGAGAACGCAGATTCTAATCACTTGATGAGATTACACCTTGTGCCCATGTGTTTGTAACAGAGCATGTGGTTTCTCCTATAATCTCCATGAGCCTTTATAGTAAAACAGATGTCGTGGAGGGAGATGGCCCTAATCCCGTGATGTACTATAATCCACAAGTCCTCTGAATGGTATCACAGAGGATATTATATTATATTATGTTTCCTAGTTCAGCAGTTGTTACGTGAGGAGAAAGGCAAGGTGGCTAAGGGGTTTGCGTTGGGGACTGGAGGTTACGTTAATGGGTGAAAGCAATGCAATCCGTGCATGACACAAATGTCAGTATAGCTGCAAACCAAAATTGTGCTTCTTTCTTTTTTTTTTTTAACTTCAACTCATATATAAAAGACTCTTTGAGAGGTCAGAGGTAATGTTGCTGGTCTCCCAGCTCCTGCATGTCTGGGTAGATTCAACTGTGCACAGCACCAACAAGCCTCTAAATCAATCGCTGAAAAAACAGCAGCATACGCCTTTGTTTTACAAAATAAGGACCAAAGGGGAATCAGAGACCCAAAGCTACCGTGGTGTTTGGATATTTGCTAGCATATCTGAAATGCAGCCTGGGGCCATATGAAAAGTTAAGTTGAAAACAGGGCTGTTTGCTTCTTTTTCTTGTAAGGAATGAGATGTGACAGCCATGGGTGTGGAAGAGCAGCAGCGGAGGAAAACAGTGAAGCGATGCTGTGGGGTTGATTTAACACGTAGGTATGGTGAAACAGATGAGAGGGGCATAACCTCAAGTCCACACTGTCAGATCCAGCAAGAGAGCTCATTCTGTTCTATTAAACAGCTTGAGTTGTGACCCTCTATGACAGGGTCTGTGTGTAGTGTCTCAAGTGCTTGCCCGGCCTTCCTCCAGATGTTGATAAGATTGCTCTTGACAGCAGATGTTTCAAATTTTCTTTTGCCGCAAACTTGAAACAGTGACAACAGTGACTTTTGTGTGGCTGAAGACCAGGATGCATAGTCAGGATTAAATGCTAACATATATCTACTTTGTCTTACTTCCCACACTCCATCTACATCAAAAACTGCCCACTTCCTTTCATAGATTGCTGCCTGTTGACTGGTGTAGAGTGCTGTTTACTGTACACCAAATGATGCAAACCTTTTCCTAGCAGTGTTTAGCTCAATAAACCCAGCAAAACACCACACTGGTACGCCGCAAAAAAAAGGAGTTGATTTCACACTAATCACTCATCTTGGGTAATGGAGCTTAAAGTCCATGGAGTATGAATCTCATAATAATAATGCCTCTCTATTGTTGATAAGAGGATTGAAAATTGAGAATGAGCAATGCAACAATGAAATGAAAAAAAAACAAAACACTTTCTTCTTCCCATTTCAATTTGGGAAATGAGAAGGAAAAAATGTCTTACAAAGATAATTATTCTAGACATGATACATATTAGTATATAATAGTCCAAGGCAGAGAGCATCACTTCACTCAAATGTAAAAGATGTGTTTTTAGGAGGGAGTTGAGAATAAAAATCTTGCCCGGGGCCCCCTGCAGCCAGCACAGTTCAAAGATGTTATTGGCCTCCATGATCTCTTCTGGACTGGGACTGGGGGAAAAAAATCCATATTTATGTTTTTACCAGATCAAAGGATCACTGTTCAAAAATAAACACACTATCCACTGCATCCATCGCCTCCCTCCTCCATCACTCAACACTTCAAATTCGAATAATTTTTCACCTCAGAAAATCATTGTTTTCACAGCTCAGCAGTGTTAACTAAGTTCCAACTGAGTTAGGTGCAGAAAGGAGTTTGATCTCGCCTCGGCCGGTCGACGCTCAATTGGACGCATTGTACTCAGATGTGATAAATTTAACTGAAGCGGAAAAGGTCAAACTCTCAGAGAAAGCTGACACCCACGGCTGGGGGCACCTCATTTTGAACAAACCTTCTCTTACTCCACACCACCTTGTGTGCTCTTTTAACTTTGCGTCGTGTTTTGCATGTCAAAGAAGGCCATGTTTTATCCCGAGGAGAGATGTAAAGACGAAGGAGCGATGTTGTGCGAGTGTCGGCTAGGAGGAAAAGGGCACCGGGGTTTCAGAGGTGAGAGGTTGGCAGAGAGGCGCTTTTGCTGTTATGGCAATGAGCAAAAAAAGAACAGCATCAGCTATTAAGTACAGCTTTAGATGTTTAAGATGTTTTAATGTTTTTGCAAGTATTGTTGATGTAGTGAGTTCATAAAAAAAATTCAAGCTGAAACATGCTGAAAACAAATCTGAACTTCAATGTTTAACATCTCCAAACAATCGATATGCATATGTATTATCTTTATGAAATGCTTAAAGTCAAATCACAAGTCATCCCTTTTTTTATGTGATCAGAAAGCCTTGACAATGCCAAATGTAGGTTTGGCAAAAGATTTTGGGAGATACTTCAGAAATCCTCCACTTTCAAAGCCTCTGAGTGGGTGGGTCGGTGAATGTGTTTGATTGAAAGAGAGGGGGGGGAGGCAGAGGCACCAGAAAAGTGAACTTGTGCCTTTAACTGTATCTTAAAAGACAAGAACAGACTGCCTTTTGTTAGCAGTGATATTAAAGGAATAGTTCTGCTTTCTTGCTGAGAGTTACATGAGATCATCTGCAGTGATGAAACTGGAGATAGAGTGGTTCTGCGTGGGAAACAGGGGATTAAAGGGTCAGTTCATCCATGAACTTACTTTAAGGCGTAGTTTGACTGTATTTCTTCCTGAGAGTTATATAAGAAGATTGATAACACTCTCATGCCTGTATGATAAATATGAATCTAAAACCAGCAGGCAAGCTTAGCTTGGCATAACTACTGCCAAAAAAAACAGGGGAAACAGTTAGCTCTGTACAAAGGTAAGAAATATCTACCTGACCTCTAAAGCGCACTAATTAACACATAATACATTTAGTTTAAAAAAAAAAACCGAATGACAGAATGTTGTGGTT
The DNA here is from genome assembly GCF_010015445.1 of Perca fluviatilis. Taxonomy (NCBI): domain Eukaryota; kingdom Metazoa; phylum Chordata; class Actinopteri; order Perciformes; family Percidae; genus Perca; species Perca fluviatilis. Next base: position 9,171,312 of record NC_053132.1, read on the forward strand.
TCACAGGTTGTTAACCCTAAACCACAAAGTTATCTCCTTATGCTTCCAGTCCTTATGCTAAGCTAAGCTAAAGCTGACTGCAGCTTCATATTTAGCGTACAGAATTAAGCGTGGTCATCAAGACGTCATCTACAAAGCTAATTTGGTTCGTGTCTAATGTCTCTTAAAAAAAAACAAGCAAGGCACTAATTTCTGAGAGGTATCCCCATAGCATATAGCTGCACTCTTTCTCTGTGTGAGAAGTTCTCATCAGTCCAAAGCTAAATGAAACACCAAGGCACCAAAGCAGAACTAATCCACCTACGTTTAAAATTCTACAATTATACCAAAATCACTATCCAATTATGCTGACACAGGACACTCAGGCACCCCCACACAAAAGAAATAAAGAAAGAAAAAGCTTTTACAATACTGTTAGCCAAGTCCACCTTGGACTTGCAGGAACACAATGTAGAAAAAGAGAAAAGAGGAGACTGAGAAAAAAAAAAGAAAAAGTGGGAGCAATTATGTCTGCCAAGGACAAAACAGTAATGTAATAAGACCCTGTGTCACGGAAAATGTCTTCCCACTGGGAAACATGGTCGCTGACACAATGCATAGATCAATAATCGCCCACTGGAGCTCCCGTCACAGGCCTAATCAAAAATAATAACAATGATAATAATTGTAATGGCCTAGTCACACTAATAATGTCCATAACAATTACAATGAATAACATGCTGTCCGATATGAAGCTTCTAACAGTCATTGTCCATTTAACAGAATTAATCATGCTTGTATGCTATAAGTGGATGTTTGGCACTCCTGCTGCTTAAATGGAACATCTCTCATCTGTCACCTCCAGTACAGATAACTGAAGCAAGAAAGAGACACATACATTTCTAAATGACGTGTCTCAACTCCAGTTGGACAGGGATAGGTCAGACTCCCTGATCAGGTGGATGGACGGACGCAGAGCGGAACCAAAGTCCGTGAGAGGGGGTGACGAGAAAGAAATGCTAATGGCCTAAGTGAGGCTTGTAGGGGAAAGTAGCATTAATACCCATTTAATGGACTGTGTGAGGATGTGAGGGGTCTGTGTGTCTGCGTAAGTGTGTTTTGTGTCAGACGTCGGCTCAAGGTTTAGCGGTTCTGCGCCGAGCCATTGTGTATTAGTTTAAGCCTCAGATTTAACCCCGCTGCACAGGGAGCAAGATCAGCTATAACTGTCAGCAAAGTTATTACAGCTACACACCAGTTGTAGGATTACTCTCTGTGTGATTTCGTGTGTGCCTGAGTGGAGGTGTGTGAGGAATACCAACGAGTTTACATTAAGCAGATGTGACAGTACAATGACATGTTGTTTGTGTGCCTCTGTGAGTGTCTAAATGTGTGCATACATGCATGATAATGTGTCACATTGCATGACATGCATATATGATATGTGCTTGTCTACTTACCTGTCTAAAGTAATCTGTTGCCTTATATATGTGTTGCTCTCTGTCACCTCGCCACTATTACTGGTGTGGGCATATTTGAAAGGAATGCAGTTTCTCTGACAGCGAAAACATGGATGATTGGATTGATCACGGCCGTTAATCACGCAATGTGATTAATGAAGGTAGTCAATGTTGAAGTGGATGTTTTTCAGTCTTAAAACATATAGGGCCCTATCTTGTACCCGGCGCAGCGCAGCGCAAAGCCCGACGCAAGTGTCTTTGCTAGTTGAAGACCGACGCAGTTGTCAGTTTCCCGTCCAGCGCCCACGTCGTTTAAATAGCAAATGCACCTGCGCCCATCTGTGCGCCCACGGGCGTGCTGGTCTTACAGGGAGGTGTGTTCAGGTGCGTTCTGGGCGTATTGCTATCTTGAGGCAGCAGGAAGTGATCGCGCTGTTGACCAACAGAAACCTGGTCTTAAGTCAATAGCGCAGCATTTCATTGTTATTTTAACAGCGAATTAGTAAAATGTGCCTAGGCTCGTGCACAGCCCGTGCACACTATGCTTGTTACACACACACACACAGGAAAGTGCAGCAGCACACAAATATGCAAAAGATTACAAATAAAAATATTACGGTGCAATTCCGCCATCATAATAGCAATGCGCCAAGGTACAAACGCGCCTGGCTTTTAAAGGAAATGGGAGATAACTTTTGATTTACTGAGTATCCCAAACGAAAAATACTGCAAACAAAACAGGGTTAATTCTAATTCATCACTTTTGGAAGATACATCGTTAAACAAAAGTTTCAAATGGCTGAAAAAACAATTCAAACGCACAACCGAGCGCTGGAAAAAAAAGGGGACAAAGAAACAAATGTGCTCCTGAAAGAGATGAAAGTGATCCAGGTGAAGATGGATAAAAAAACCAGCTCAACAGTAAGGTGGATGAATTGTACGGACCTCTGGAAAAGATTTTGAAAGGAGAACTTAAGAAGTGTGTCAAAGAAATACAACAAAATATTGATCTAGAAATAGGTGCGCTAAAATCACCCCAGGGCCAGCTGGAAGAAAAGCTTCAATTAAGCAATTCGAGTCTCTTCCAACAAGTTTGATCCTGATCTCACAATAATTAAATTATTCATTAATTCATTCATTCATCCATCCATCTATAAGGATTTCATGGAGCAAAGGCCTTTGGAGTTTGCATTTTTTTCACAGTTGCCATGACTGATGGATGAGCTAATCACAACACTGCCCAGTGTTTCAGTGGAAATTCAACAGACTATATTTCAACATTTCAAGGTCTACAAAAGCAGTTCACACACAGCGATGTCACACACAGTGAGGTGCCACTGCGGTAATGGGCGGCTTGGATTAGTCTGTAATGTCTATAATGAATGCATATCTGTGTTTGCGGCTCTGCGCCGCTGTGCGTGTGCACACAGTGTAAGTGGCTGAAATGCATTTTGCGGAAGATGACTTGATGACCACTCAGCCATATTACTTCCAAACCTCCCTGACTATTTCCTTCCAACATAAAAGTAGACAGACATCATAATCAAAATTGCTCAAACACAAATTATCCATCTCCAACCTCTCTTCAGTCAAGCACCCAGCTAATGGGTGTCTTCCTGAGCTTCCAGGTGGAAGAGGGAGGGAGACGAGAAGGCAAGACAGTTGTTCCATCTCGCTCCCTCTTTTCTTGTCTCTTATCTGCAGATGTCTCGTCTCGTCTCCCTCTCGACTCTTTTCAGAGGTTCTATTTTTATCAGGAGTTTTTTTGAGTTCCGTTCGAACATGCTGTCCCTCCGACAAAAGGAAACAAAATCTGTCTGTGTGTACAGTATGTGTCTGTGCGTACGTGTGGATTGAGATTGTGTGTGTATGAATGTGTGTACCCTGCCGGCCTGTTTGTGACATTTACGTGACTATTTACACAACCTACACATCCCCAGTTAAAACAGCAGACCCAAACTGAGTGCTTCCAGATGGAGACTCTGTAAACCACAGTGGCCCATGCCTTCAACCAAGCACACACACACACACACACACAAACACACACACACACACACACACACACACACACACACACACACACACACACACACACACACACACACACACACACACACACACACACACACACACACACACACACACACAGAGTGGAAGCCTGTCCTGCTGGGCCACACCATATCTCACTCTCCCACTATGTTTATCTCTAGTGACAACTTTCTAGGCCAGGCTATTGTTTCACTGTTTATCTGAACCTCAGGCTCCAAAACCAGCAGCACTATGATTCAGTCTTTCTGCTCCCTTTTATAGACTGTGGGTATGAATTTGGAAAGAAAGCGGTTTGGAGAGGAATGAAGTCGGGGATGCAGCATGCTAAGAAATAAATGTTTTGTTCAAGGCCTCTTGAAGGTCTTATCATTCAAAACTCATCAAAGCCTGACAGGCATGGATGAGACAGGAGATAAAGTCAGTTCATCCAAATCTCAAAAGTCAAAACAGCGTACTTTACAGTAAGTAATATTAGAGATTTTGTGTAATACACTTATTTGCTTTATTGCTGAGAGTCTAGCTTCATATTCTGCATACAGACATGAGAGTGGAATCGATCTTCTCATTCATCTCTTAGCAAGAAAGCAAATGAATGTATTACCCCAAATGGTGAGCTATTCCTTTAACCCTAGTAGTGTCTAGTTTATGTGCTAATATTGGGAGATTTCCACTTATGAATCGATGCTGCTAAAGTAGTAAAACATAGATTTGAAACAACAAACAAAAAACAGCTTTGTGTCTTTTCAGAAACAATAAGGGTTTGGGCTGTGGATAATCCACAGAGCTCGCTGTCAACACTTCTCATAGAGACTCTGGTCTTCAGCAGAAACAGTGAAAAAATGTGTTCACAGGGAGGTCTGTGGATTATCCAGAGTAATAAGGCTTTGCGATAAGACACAAATACTGTTGAGCTTTTAAAATGTAATTTTTCAAACAAACTTTCATTCACCTCTGTATTGTGATATAGGGGGGGAAAAAAACTGAGACACAGCAAATAAAACCAAAACTATCTGCATGGCTAAATACCACAAGAGGGCTACAGCAGAGTTCTTCACTTTAGATATATCTTTTTTATATTCTCTATTTTTTTTCCCTCTATATTTATCCTGTCATTTTCTCTTCTCCTATTTTTTTTCTTGTCCTCAACTCTCTTCGCTTCTCTCCCACAAGGCCTCATTGTGGTCGATGCGTTGTAGAGATGGTGAAGTCCTTTGGAATCTCATGATGAGCCAAGGACAAGAGAAACACGGTAAACAAGGACAAACCGCTGCACGCAGTAGACTGGAATGAGCATGTCTCACATGCAAAGAGTTCATTCAAAAAGGCAATGATGAACAGAATCTATCAATATGCCGTAATTCACAAATGATAAAATGTTAAAAAATAGAGGTGTGACGCGAGATTAAACGTGACGAGATTTCTCGTTGAGGTAAAAAGTGTCTCGCGATATCGGTACACAAGTGCAGAGCAGCAGCCTTGAAATTAGCATTGAAGATCCCCGGCCCGTTCTCTCCAAGGGGGTAAGCTTCGCTTCAGAACTCGAACCTCCTATGGCGCCATTTTGATGCTACAAAGAGATCACCTCCCGTTAGCATTCCACTGACTAGCATTCATTTTGATGTCACTTTGAGAGCGAATCACTTTACATCTGAAGCGTTTAAAGACTGTATTTGTCCATCGTTTATTTCTAAAGAAACACGACAATGTATAAAAGGCTCCATTACCTTGTACCTCACGTTATGGCTCCGTAGCAGACGCTTTTGTAAAAATAGGCTAACGATTGTGTCACATAGTAGAGGAATTACCATATAGTACAGGAGAAGCTCGCAGGCAGTTTCTACTTACATGAGCTGTTTAGGTTTAATTACTAAAGTTAACTAGCATTTTAGTTAGCAATAATTAGCCTGTGACCATGTTATCTCCTTACATATACCTACGCTCTCCGTCTCTGCAAGATTGGGAATGATGAGATTTCTCTTGGCACAGCTACCAGAAGACTTACAACTTTCAGACACGTTGCTCACATCCCATTTACGTTGTCTCTCTCAGTTGGAGGCTGCGCAGTAAAGCTAGCGATCACCGGAAAAGTGCTTCTAATATCCTTCACTGGTCTCTGGTCTCCGTCCAGAGCAACGGGATCTGGTCCATTCTTATATACTGTCTATGGTTCTCTCTTTCTCTCCCTCTCTCCCCCTCTCTTGGCCAAGACGCAATTTTTTGTCTTCCTCCTATGGCCACGCCAAGACCCGCCCTTCAATAGCAGCTTGATTGGTTGGGGTTACACATTGACCTCGAGTGGTTAAGGTTAGGATAGCCGATTGGTCAGGGGATAGGACTTGTAAAAATTGGGTTACGTTACCTTGCGTAAGCAAGGACGCCTGGCCAATAGTAGTGTGTGAATGCTATTGAATGGCGGGTCTTGGCTTGGCCATTATAGGAACAAAAATTGCGGCCGGGCGCCGCAGCGTGCAATTCACTGTGGCGCTGTCTCGCGCGGAGCACTCTTTTTCGCTGTTAAAATGAGCCAGGAAGCGGACAGCAAAACCTACCTTTACTTTTAAAGATATTAAACAAAGAAAAATGTTCTCCGTTCGTCCTACAATGGTCGTAAATCTATACTAGAGTAGCCTATTTCCTTGTTTACTGCTGCAATGAATAAAATGCAGAGGAGGAGAAAAGAGCATCTGACCTTCACAAAAATCATCTTTTATGTGCTTGATGGTAATTTATTTGTGCTTTAGAACATAATCAATGTGAAACAATAGTAAAATAAGCGTTATTTCTCTTTGTCTACTCTACAATGACAAATTGTTCGAGTGAAGAGACTATCTCTCCACCAGGCTACATATAAAATAAGTACATAACTGTTAGTTATACAGGAGAGAAGTCAGTAATTTGAGTTTGTGGCAAAACCATTTAGTGCTCGGTTTTCATTTTGTGACTTTCGATTGAATAAAGGAAGGATAAAGGAATCCAGTCTTATTTCTTCATTGAAGTTTTCTGTAAAATAGTGCTGAAATCTCGTCTTGTCTCCATCTCGTGAACCCAATCTCGTGCCTCGTCTCGTGAGCTGGATGTCTCGTCACACCCCTAGTTATTCATTATAAAAGTGCAATGCAGTTAATGAGAAAACAGCATTAAAATCTGAAGATGGGAAGAAGCAGAATGACTGCTCTCATCCTCAGTGGATGGTAAGTCCACTCTGTTCTTAGGGAGCTCTGGTAAGCTTACAGCCCATTTCGGTCTGTTTCATTTCTGACAAAGCGGATGTCCTGAAAATCCCCCCTTCACTCTACACCGTCCACGGGCCTAGCTCAAAGCTCCGGCACTGACTAAGAACCAGTCAGAAACACCACACATTCTTTTTAATCCCCTCTTTTGGCTTTGCTGTTCCTCAGTACAACTCAGAACATGCAAGTACATTAACTTCTGGCTCAGGCGCTCGGTTCGGCTATTAACTTTGTCCAATAGGTCGACAACAGAGATGGCTTCCATTTGTAAACCGTTTTTTTTGATAATAAAACCATTTTTGTTCCTGCCTTTCCATTTCGCCGCAGACTTAGAATGAGACAGATTCTGCTTTAAGAGATAACGCTAAACCAATAGGCTCCTGAAATTCAATACGCTGGCTATGCCTTACAGATCTGGAAAACACTGCTGTGCCAGTGTGGACTTGTATCATTCTGTATGCTCATCCTGCCGGCATTTGATTCATTTCCTACACTAAACCCTCAGAGAGCTATCTATGTATATACATCAGCAAGTGACAAAGGATTCATATGGCCGCCATTTCCTTTGGCTCGAGGCGAGGATTCTTTGCTGCGTAAAGCCGCAGGTGGTTGGATCGATTGGAGCAACACACAGAGGAGCAAAACAAAGAAAAGGGCTGTTTCACGCAAGCTGTGGACGCCCTGCTGGGTATTTGGGGAATATTTGAAAAATCAGGGGTTTCACTGAAACCAGAAATATATAAGCACCTGAGCTTGGAGGCGGTGGTTGTGGAGCCCTGGTGGACAAGCATATTTTTATAATATTTGGTATACATATTTGGTAATACATTCAGTGGCTCAAGGCTTCAGTCGATGAAAACGGCACTTAAGGTAAATCAGAAATGTTATTTAGTAATGTAAAGAGGCCGACAAGTTTGTGTGTTTTTATTTATTTATTTATATAACCATATAATAATGCCTATGGTGAGGGAAACTAAGGGAAAGTATAGGAAGAAAATAAATAAAAGAACAAAAATAAATAAATGAAACATTAAAAAAAAATCAGTTTAAATAATAATCACTAATAGTTAATTTTGCTGCCACTAATGCTATACTACTACTACTACTAATAATAATAATAATAAAATAAGGGGGAGTGCCTCCATGTCCACTGGCAGTGAAGCAGGATCGGGGCAGGGAGCTCCAGATTGGGTCAATTTTATTTTGTAGTTATATGAAATTTTAAATTTGGGTTGAAAGGAGGAATAAGTTGAGCCAGTCTTCCTTTCCCATGCCGCCCGTTTTAGAGAGAATCGTCAGAGTGCCCTGAATGGAGCTTCAGCCCTGTTCCTTTTAATAAGGATTTCAGTACAGGCTGTTAATACAAGTTTACATTTTTTGGGAACGTGTGAAATGGATACAGACACTACAAGAGAGAAACAGAGAGAGAGGAAATATAAAAAGGTTTAGAAAAGAAAAAAGAACTGACCTTTTCTCTGAGTCCTTGTTAGTGAGGGCCAGTAACCTCACAGTTCCTTCCTCCCACACTGCTGAAGCCTTGGCAAGCTCAAAAAGAAATGCTGGCATCACAGCAGTAACACGAGACCCAACAACCAGTAACTTCACTTTCCATTTGGCCTAATGAATATGCATGGCAATAATCTTTCCTGTAATATGCCGGGCCTCTCCACCTTTTCCAAACACCGGGGAGTGCCCTGAGGTGTAACAGTCATATTAACACACTAGGATAAGAGGCTAAATGAAAATAAAGAAAAAAAAAATGCCTCTGGGAGATTTGCCCTGTCTGATGTTGTGTCTAATCAACGCTCTTAGAGCTCTGTATATACACTCTTCACACAAAGGCAGAGTTGTAGGCATGGTCTCTTGTGCTGATCAAACTTATTTTGGTTGAAAACTCTAGCTGAATAACAGTAGGTTTTTCGCTCCCAATAAGGCCAGATCTGCATGATCACTGCATTCAATGCAATGCACCCTCCTTATTCAACAAATTCACATTTCACACTCATTCATGTGTTTCACACTTCTGGATAATTGATGAATGCACAGGAGATCACACAGAGTGTCAAATAAATAGGATGAGAAGGATTTACATCTGAGCCATCTCAGCTTCCACCCTCTTTTATTTCCTCACGTTTAATCATATCCCATTATCTGCTAGAGGTAAATAAGTCTCTTCCAGGCAGCAATTTACATTTCACAAATCTGTGTGTCTCTAATCCTTCCCACGGTTCTAGGGTGAGATCCAAGTTATCTCAGACAGAATCATTTCCATACACAGGATGATTTTGGGGCGACGGGATAGCCTATCCTTCATGTTTTTTTGCCGCAAATGGCCTCTGAATTTCAGGCTTGCCCAAAACACTTAAGACCTTTATTACAGGCACTTAACCATAGGGCCCGTCAGTGTTGGAGATGGGCTCTAAGTCACAGTTAATGGGCTGAGACACACACACACACACACACACACACACACACACACACACACACACACACACACACACACACACACACACACACACACACACACACACACACACACACACACACACACACACACACACAGGTTATGGTATCATTATGGTATCATCATCTGTTCTCAGTCAGCAGTGTAAAACTACCAGTGTTTGACGCAATGAGGAGAATACACTGTGGATCAAAGGGTTTTTGTGTCTACATACAGAAGTGTGTGTGTGTTTACTGAGTGTGTGATTGTGTTTATTGTGCATGTATCTGTGTATCCCTTGCAGACTCCTTAACAAGAGTCATATAACTGCTATAGTTTTATCATCAGTATGCAAAATATTAGCGCACACAATATCCAAAGAAGTGAGTGTGTTTATATGCGTGTGTGTGTGTGTGTGTGTGTTTACATGCATGTCTGCGGGGTGATTTCATTTCTTATTGCTTTTTCCAGCGGTTGCACAGGACAATTAGCATTCTAGTCCATTCCCCTGGTCTCCTATGAGATGTCTCCTCATTTGAAGATGATACATCCCCTCAAGCTTGTGCGAGTGTGCGAGAGAGAGGGTCGAGAGACGCTCGGTTTACGTTGGAAGGTCGAGGCAGGCGAGCTGAATATGCAGTATTCCTCCACGGTCAAGGCTTTGAAGTGCAACGTTAACCTCAACCGTGATGTAAAAATGTGGCTTTTGCTTCTTAATCTACAGTGTGGGCCAAGAAATAGTTAGGTACAAGCCAGTGACTGGTTTACGGCTGTATATAACACTGTCAGAACAGTGGACACGCGTAATACAGGCACGAAAAAAAAAAAAGCAAATGTGTTACAAATGCAAATTACACACACTTTAATACATGAACACAGACTACACAAAAACACACACACATTCACCACGCACCCGTATCGACCCTTTCTCCCATGAGTCATCCACTGCACCCTCATTCATCAATATTAGCACTTCACACACACACACACACACAAACGCACACAGGCACACTTTCCCAACCTAAAAGGGATAGCGGAGCAACACGCACACACACACACACACACACACACATTTACCATCCTCACAATTACTCTGCAGCTTCCTCTATGTGAGCCAAGTAAATGGGCTGAGGGCGGACGTTAGAGGAGCAGAGGACACAGAGCTGCTCTGCAGTTTCTTGCCAAGCAGTTGACTTTTAAGCAACTAGCACCCGTGGCCCAAGCTTTTTTTCTGATGGAACTGAGCTGATGTGCAAGAATTTCATTATTTCCTCCAAGGCTCTCTCTCATTTACTCATTTAATTTTCTCTTTTTGTCAGCAACTCGCGATGTGTTTCTCATGCTCTATTATCCCCCTGCTTTTCACTTTTATCAATCCGTCTCACTTGTTCTTTACGCTTTTTATTACTCCCCCACCCCCTCCGACTTTTATATCTCGGTTTTCCTTTGTGCTTCTCTTTCCTTCTCTCTATATTCTACGAGCTTATCCTCCAGTTTCTGATAAAAAAGTAATAAGGCTTCTAATGGCTTCAATTTCTCTCTCTCTCTCTCTCTCTCTATTTTCTCCTAGTAATCCTTTGTGTATTGCATTCCTGAAGATAGCCTTTGTTGTTTCTAAAACAAAGTGCAAATGTGTATGTGTGAGTGTGTGTTCTCAAGGATGCTTGTGACCATATTCCAGATATAAATGCAGGTGTGTGTGTGTGTGTGTGTGTGTGTGTGTGCGCGCATTGGCCTGTGTGTGAAGTGAGAGCTCTTTGCTTTCCATTGTTTGCGTGTATGTGCGTGCATGTTTTCAATATTTGTCTATTTATGTGTACACGTCTCCCCTGTGATTCCGCCCCACCACTTACGCCAGGAGTTTAATTGAATAGCTGAAGTGGTTGGACATTGTAGGCTTCAGTGGAAGACTACCCATAACCCCCCCTCGGGGCACGCTAGGGGCTTGCCTGGGGCTATAAAACTTTCACTAAAGCAATCCTGTGCATTCTTTGGCCATAGAAGAGAGTGTGAATAAAAGTCCTGACATTCATGTGTGTGTTGACGTGTGAGAGTAAAGAGAAAGAAAATCACTGAAGGTTAGCATCCTACTCCTCACCTCACCTCTGCTACTTTTAAGCACTATGGATCCACTTTTAATCTCCACTCTGATCTCCCTCCGTGGTGTAAAGAGACCCAATATGGGCCTGGGCTTTGGTCCCATTGTGCTCCTTGACTCAGACAATGCCTTGTCCCAACACACAGGATGAAAGGGCCTCATAAATACTCCAAGTGAAATGGGATCCATTCATAAGCGCCCATATAAGGGAAAGAAAGGGAACTGGTTTAAATATATTGTATAACGCAAACCTCATAAATTACATGTCTGCCAATATTTTATTGTGGTTGTATTATATGTTTTTTTGTGTATTACAAAAATCACTGTTCATCAGCCTTCATTACATCTTTTATCACACCTCTTTTTTAACTTGTCAACACGTCCACTTCCGTCCAATGTAAAACCTTTTTTCCAATATTTCGGTCCATTTTTTCTTTCTTTTTTCTGGCGTTTCTGAGATCTTTCTATGCACAAATCACGCGAAGAAAATGTGCATAAAAACAGTTGGATCTAAAGTTATTTCCTAAGTGAATGAGGTGACAGCATCTTGGTATATCTGTGTTCTGTGATGTGTTCACGCATGGGTCAATGTCTCCATGAACATACCTGCCGTTTAATTCAGCTTTTTGTTTGTATGCCAAAGATTTGTATTTGGGAAGTGACTGGCACAGTTCGCTACTATTTCATGGTAAATGAGACTTTCCTTGACAAAACAAAAAGGGGAGTGAAATCTCTCCCTCTAAAAGGATTTTTTTTTGATAAATAAGGCTGTCTTAGTGAGTTTAAGATGGATGTCCCCTCTCCACAACACTGACTGACCCCTGCTCTTGTTTCCTTTCTGTAGCCGTCTGGGCACACTCCTAGGTGAGGTAGCCCTTGAAAATGCTCTTCCTTGACTCAGCTCTCCATCTCCCTCCCTCTCTGTTCGTCTGTCAACTACACTCTCAAAATGAGCTGAGAATGAGTGGGAAGAGAGGAAATGGGGCCACGAGATAGAAAGCGAGAGATGGAAAGAGGAGAGATATTCTATGTGACAGGGCAGTGCTATTGAAAGCCTGAAAATGTTACCTCTGCCTCTATCTGAAGGTGTGGGGACGAGGTAATGAGTTGATGGTGACATCTAGAGATGGAGGGAATGAGGTAGAGAGGGAGATGAAGGGCTAATGCCTATGGATTGTGACCTCTGGGGAGTGAGACACCATTATCCTAACAGGGTCGGGTAGAGAGGCCTCTAAAAGCCTAAGGTTCTAGCTCAGATCTAACTACCAGCCGTCCCTAGACTAAGCTAGTAAGGGTTTGTCTGGATAAGTGGACCTGACAACCCCCAACAATGAGGTCTCCCTGCAGACTCACTACTCCGCTGGCACAGCATTTAGTTCAGCCAAGGGTACATCTGCAGGGATTTGTCTATTTTCATTTGCTTCCTACAGGTGTTCTCATGTTCTCAATGTCACCATTTGGGTAGCAAGGATAAGCTTTTTGTCGAATGATCATGCCATTTTCGATTTATTAGTGAGGTGGGTTCCAGAGGATTCATATTACATTACTTCCCAACACATAATAAAAAACAATACTGGTCATCCTGTGTTGCTTTAACATGAGCTGACAAGAAATAAAACGTGTACTGGAACTGGCACCACATTCAGTAGAGATCCTCTAGAGGCTTCCGTGTGTGAAGAAATACAGTATGGGCCCTATCTTGCACCCGGCGCAGTTCTCAATTTCCCGTCCAGCGCCCACGTCGTTAAAATAGCAAATGCACCTGCGCCCATCTGTGCACCCATGGGCGTGCTGGTCTTACAGGGAGGTGTGTTCAGGTGCGTTCTTGGCGTATTGCTATCTTGAGGCAGCGGAAAGTGATCGTTCCCCTGACCGACAACATTTCGTCGTTATTTTAACAGCGCATTAGTAACATGCGCGCACACACTATGCTTGTTACACACACAGGGATGCGCAGCAGCACATAAACATGCAAAATATAATTTTTTTTAAATATAACAATGTGCGCTTTCACTTCACGCACGAGCAGATCAGTTTCTTCTCCTGAAAATCTCTCCTTCCTGCTTAGCAAATCCCCCATCATAATAGAAATGTGCCAAGGTACAAATGCGCCTGGCTTTTAAAGGGAATGGGAGCCGACACTTGGTGTATTGCATGTTACACCCAAAACACACCTATGATTAATTAAGAAACTAAGTACAACCCTTTTGAACCATGCGCCTGGTGCACTGACCCTTTTTTCTGCCTATATATATATACACACGCCCTAAACGCACCTACACTAGGCACTTCACGCTGTGCGCTTAGATCGTTAAAATAGGGCCCAATATGTGTGTGCAGCATCTTCTCAGCACATCTAAGTCTAAGCTTTGGCTTTCATGTATGTATAGATCAGATTGCTACGATGCTTTACTGTATGAGACTAAAAAGAAAAGCGAGTAACTGGTTGCAATGATACAGTATATCTGAGATGAAAGAACACATGCACTGTATTGACCACAGATATGCACATCACTGTGTAAATGTAACAGTAATGTAACATTTCAGTGTCATTTGAAAAGAACGTTTGGGAGGATACTGACAAATACTAGCAGGATTACTGAGGCAGGGGTGAGCCCCCCAAAGCTGAAAATGGTCAACCGCAAAGATTTATATTTCATCACTGAGGCGGCATGTGTAAATGCTCCTCTTCCTTGATGATATTTTCACACTCACTGCTCCAGTGGTGCTCCCATCATGGTGAGGATGGGGGTAAAAAACAGCTGCAGATCTCCCTTATCGTGTGTCTCTATCCATAATGGTTCTGCCATGTTTGAACAGAGTCAGAATAACAGAGATCTATGTTTGAAAGCCAAAAAGCTATTACTATGACAGATAGACGAACCGAGCATTATGCTAAAAGGGGCTATGTACACATAGTGCCCGTATAAAAGCGAATGCAGCTGCAGAAATAAACAGCAGCCGTATGGTTTGGCTATTTGCATAATGGAGGAGACTATAGCTGTCACAGCATCACACTTTAAGAAGGCAGCGGAGATAACAAAACAAATGTAGATCTCTTAATGTGAGACATGCATACAGTTTTTAATGTAATTATGCACTTTGGAGAGGCCCACCATGGGCCAGACTTTTCCTTTTCTTCACTTCACTACTATGGCTTTCACATTTCTGCCAGCTTTTGAAAGCTGCTGTTTCTATCTTTATTCTTGCTCAGTGAGTATGTTTACTTTAGGAACCAGGTTGTAAAGGAAATTTCATGTTATGTACATTTTACAAATCGGTGTTTAAATGCAGCAGGTCCATTGACAGAGTTTTCCCCTACAGCCAACCTTTACTCATTATAAGGGATACAATATGCTGCTTCCTAATGTTTATTTTAATTTTTTTGACGGAACACAAATGTGTCTGATTGTAAAAACGGTAGTTTTGTTGTCATTACTTAGAATTCCTCATGGGGGTGGCAGAAACTAGGCACTATAGCTTTAAGATAAGTGCATGTAAACGCACTGCTATGTCAAAAATCTATTTCGCCTCAGTCTCCATATGTTAACCCCATCACCTCCTCTTAGGAGTTCCAACGTGTCACAGTGGGCGGCCTCTATCTCCATAATCACACAGCACCATGACCCCTCAACAACTTACTAAAGGGCAAAAATGTAATCACCAATGAAATATAAAATGATGAAAAGAAGAGAAAAAAGACTGGGCCAAAGGCTTGCCTTTCACACGTGTTGGTCTACCTCCCTCTCTACCTTTCCTTTGCACTCTTCCAAGGTGCCAGACTGTAGCTCTGCTGGCAGAGCTACAGAGCGAGTGAGGCAGCATCAGAAAGCGAGAGAATAAAAAGAGAGGAGAGGTTCAGTGAGGGCCAAATGGCTAGTTGACGATCAGACGATGAATCAGCATTGACTCTCCAGGAGGAGGCTGCTTGCATTCAGTGGATGGCTTCAATAAGGGTCAAACAACTTAATTCAGAGAAGGTCATGAAACCTCTACTGATATCATACTTTGCCCCCCACCTGTGCCTAACAACTGGGGGTAAGGGCTCAAAGACACAAAGGTTTGTATGATGTGTTATTGTTCTTCTGCCTTCGAAATTGTAGGCTCCCATCAAGACGTAGAAAAAAAACAAGTGAGTAAGGCAATCCAAATGCCTCTACACTGAATATAAACTCGATGTTCTGTATATAATATCAAAACACAGGAGAGAAGATGCTGTCAAAATATGTGCATGTGGAAACTTTTATAGATTTATTCTGAAGGAGTGCTTTTAATATTTCAAAAACTTCAGCACTGCGGTTTCAGTGCGCCTAAAAGTGGAGGAGGATGACGGTTCGATACTTAATCTGGTGCAGTTTTCTGTCAAAGGCGCTGGTACTTCCATGAAAACAGTATATTTGTCTGGCTGCTAATTTCCTAGGTGATATAAAACAAAGTCAGCCTGTAGTTGTCTGCATGCCTCCCAGCCTTTGTTCTGACAGAAACACTTTAAAATGAATTTTTATCAACTGTGCTGAAAACACCACTGACTTTACAGAATGCAGTGTTGCTCGAGTTGCAGGTGGGGATCTGAAATAGGTCCCAGCCAGACCTGTTCATGCAGGATGTCAAGAGTCTAGTTTTCTAGTAAATGTGTTCATAGAATGCGAGGGGAAATGTGTTCACGTGGTTTTATCAAACACTGATGAACAGTTCTTGCTCAAAAATATATGCAGTGTGTCTGGACTGGGTCTTGGGCTGATAATTCCTAATGAATTTCCAACCAAAAACTCAAAATTTTCTTAGTATATTAAATTATCTTGGCCATGGCAATTTCCTGGTCCAGCTGTACTTAAAATTAACTTCAACATGCCAACAAGCGGCCATACAATCAGACAGGTTGTAAATGGGATGATAGTTTTGCCAGATTAACTACAACTTTATTTTGAGGTAAAAATGGAAGGGAGGTGCACCCATTATGTCACCAATAATTGCATAGAGAAACCCTGAATGCACCAGCTACAGCGAGTATGTTAGGCCAAATTTTCAGAGGTTTAAAAAGCAGCTGGATGCTTAGTTGAACCTGATTGTGAATGACTGAATTAAAGGTGCTCTAAGCGATGTTGGGTGACGTCACTTCTTGTTGACGTTCGAAGTATTGTCAAACAACATGGAGACTAGCTTGCCCCTCCCTCCTCCTCCCTTCTGTGCCTCCTAAAACAGTCATGAACCCCCCAACACCCACCCCCAACTCCTTCTTGTCTGTTATTGGCTGGAAAACCGTTTGTTATGTTTCGTGGTGCAGGTTGCCGCAGTTTGTTTTTGTTGCTGTTTGTGGAGCCTGGGCTCTCTACAGAGACCGCGTTTTTTTTTTTACAGTGTGTTCAGGGGACAGGCAGCTAGCGGATAGTGAGATGTTTGCTGTATGTGACAAAAAATGTTGTAGCCTAAAAAAAATGTGACATCGCTTAGAGCACCTTTAATCTGCAGCTAAATTAGATGTATGACAAAGAGTCATCTTTTGCAGCCAATGCAACATTAAACCCTTCTTCGACCTTAAACTGCAGCAGAGCTAATGACATAGCAACAGTCCCTATTATTCGTATTTTTGTCGTTATGGCTATCATTTTTATTAGTATTGATAACATTGTGCTAACCAAATAGATGCTGAGACATTACTACGATAAGGTCAGACAAGGCAAAACACATGAGCAGTCAGATGACCAGACAGGATGTAAACTAGCCAACAGTTTTTTTGTTTTTTGTTTGGAGGTAAAACTAAAAGTGAGCAGACCAAAAACACTCTTTTAGGGCTGGGCGATATGGCCTAAAAATAAAATCCCCGATTAAAAAAAAGAAAGAAAAAAAATCTGATTTAAGATTTAAATCGATTTTTTCTCCCCAAATCAATCTGCAGATGACAAAGAAATTGTTCAAAACAAGTTTTAACTTTATTTTGTTTTGACTCATACACACACACACACACACACACACACACACACACACACACACACACACACACACACACACACACACACACACACACACAGGGCTATATATTCAACAACAACAAAACGGATGCGTGAGATAAAGCTGTTTTTACACATACAGGTAATTCACTTCTCGTTCCTCGCTAAAAGTTCAAATCATTTTAACGTTACTGCGCAACCTTGCCCCTATTTTCCCCTGTTGCTGAATAACGTACATTAACATCCCATGGTCTCTTGAATGTAGCATATCTGTAGCAAGCTCCTTCGTAGTAACCATAGACTGTATATTATTAATATTAACAGTGTATGGTAGTAACTAGCAGTAAAAACAAATGTTGAAGAGGAGCTCCATGCTACAGAGCGGCGATTGCAAGTTGTTTAAGCCACTACAGACCTCCGGCACAGCTGGTCGTATCAGCAGCATTTAGTAGATGCGTTGAGCCGCAAAAGAGTTCCTCAACACCGCCTCTGGTGCCCCGCATGGTCCTCCTTCAGGTCAGCGGTAGCTGGTGGTTCAGTTATCCAAGAATAGGTGACTCTCAGCCGGGGACAGAGCACCGCGAGCGGCCGGTCATTTCGGCAGAGATTACAGATAAGTAATGAAACGACTAGTTATTATATATATATATATAAAAAATCGATTTTCATTTTTTTTTTAAATCGACATTAACTACACATTCGAGTTAATCAATAAAATCAATTTATTGCCCAGCCCTACTCTCTTTGTAAAGGAACTTGTATGGTATATTAAAGTAGTTTTCTCTTTCAAATAAGTTTTGCCTACTGCTCATGTCTTTTTCCCCAACTGACTTTAGCAATTACTTCTACTGCTAGGAATAATGGCCAAAACTATGAAAATAAGACCCAGATTGTATAAAACTGGAATTTCAGTCTAATCAAGCCAGATAGCAATTAGTATGCATGGCTTTGTGGGTTTGAATCCTGGCCCAAACTATGTTCTCTCTCCTCTGTACACTTGTTATAATAAGGAAAGTAAGCGTGTGAGCCAAAGTGCTTCACTGATGTACTGTTCCTGCCCGTCTCTGTGACGGTGCCTTGCTGAAAAGTCCTATCAGAAAGGGCTGACACCACAGTTCCTCCATCTGTCTCGTTCAATCTCACCTATTGCTGTTCAAAGTATAAAGAAGAATGAGATGGGTGAGAACCAAGGACACCTTCTCAAGCTATGTCCTTCTTCCTTCTCTCCTTCCTCATCTCTTACTCTTGGTTGATCGATATGCTGCTGTAGGGAGAGCCATGGAAGTTTGGATCAATCTAACTACTGAGGTACCGTGACCGGGTTGGGGAAGAATGAAACTGGAGACAGTGAGAGAGGGAGGGGATAGCAAAAGTACGACTGAATCATAGCACACAGAGGAAAGGCAGGACTGAATGCTTCAACATGAATGGAAGGAAGAGAAAAGCAGTGTATGGAGGGTCGTATACGATCAATATTTTAAACGATATTTTCAATATTGTTTGATGAACACTGGATGTTAACACATGAAGGTTCAAACAGAGCTAGGATATAAATACAAAAAACACATTTTTAAGGAAGCTCATGTTTTGCTTCGGTGCAAGCTGTGATCATGGAGCAGCCGCTGTCCATGGTGCTGCACAGCAAAACACATCTATCTTAACAAGCCATTTTATCCCATCGTACTCAGCCTTCAAGATTTGTTGTCCTAAAATAAGAAAGTACTCTGCTAATAAGGAGAGAATTTGGGATTGTTCTCATGCACAGTTTAGCTTGTTTGAGGATTTCTTTCAGATGTGTGTGGGAAACATTGCATTAAATGAAATATATTGTAACAAGGGACATAATATAGCCTCGGTTAGCTTACCCTCCTTTCTTTGTTTTAAGAACACAAGGTTGTTCTTCTCGTCTGATCTATGAAGTAGCATTTCGCAAACTCTCTTTTTTCGGCAGTATTTCTCCTTGCTGCCTGCCCCCCTTTTCTCAAACAAAGCTTGTCACCTTGATGAAATAAACGCATATCGAGAAGAAAGAACACAAAACATGTAGTCTCCCCCATTGTGCTCCTGCGTTTCCAGTTCACCAGTTAGGTATGATCCCGCTACTTAGGCTACGTGACTTACTGTATGTGGTTGATGCTCACAGGGCTATCACTATCCTGTAACCCCGCCTATACTTAAAGAGTACTGTCTACAATGGAAATGCAAAACAGATCAAGGGTTTAGGTACAGTTACCAAGGGTACTATACCGAAAGTGTCCGATTGAAAAGCAGCTTAAGAGATGTGTCAATATCTGGATGAAGACGAGCTGCTGCAGTGGTCACAGCTTGGTTGTAAAAGTGTTGGTTCATTAGGTCAGCAGTGTGAAAAAGTGTTTCAACTTAAGAAAAGGACAAAATCAGTGCTTGAAGATTGAATGGAGAATTGAGATGAATGAGAATGTAATGCTGTGGGTCTCAGCCTAATGTGGCACTATCTCAAACTGATTAATGACAGTGACGGTGTCGACACCTGTTGATTTGACTTTGCAGTAGACTTTGCATACTGTTTGTCCCCTGTGGCTAGAAACAAGCTGCTGTGGAAGTCACTGTGTCAGCTAGACTCTGGTACGATTACTACAGGACGTAACTTTTATAGTTACATATTGGTCATTTTTTCTTTACTTGCTGTAGTGCACAGTATTGTTTCTTCAGTGGGGGGTCTAGCTGTTCTGGCTACATTTATTTTCTTTTATCTGTATCACATGCGCAAAACACCAAATTCCATGCACTACTTTTAGGAAGCATGTTGGGAAGAAGGCAATGTTGAAGGACATGCAGAGGTGTGCCCCTCTATGTCAGGTCAGCAGCATACTGTATATACTGCTGTTTGTACAGTGTGGGCAACAAATACATTTGCAGTGAAGTATACGTGTTATTAGTGGTATCGGAATAGAGGGCTTGGAATCCCATGCATCCCATTGCAAATGTTGTACGTGAGGTATTTACTCGAATCAGCGCAATCAAGAATGATCACTGCTTTTATAGGCATTTACAGTAATAAGGCTTATTTTCAGGTTAGAGTTGTCAGATGTCTTCTAAAGGTAGGTTATTAACCAGCTGAGTATGAGCATTCATTTTTCTTTAAAAAAGAATCCATCTCATTCTCCCAGTAGGATAGGGAAGACAGATCTTCAATAGAAAACATTGCTGTGGGCAGGAGTGGGAGGACACCTCTGCAGGAGCAGACAGTAATGGTCAGAATTTGATGAAGAGTCCCATTCAGACTGTCTCTACTTGTTAACATTAACACAGTAAACTTTTTGAATTCAATACAAGTCATTTGACAGAAAAAGAAATGTTTGATAATTGTGTGAGAGGTTTATTCTATTCCAATACAATATTTGCTTCCAGAGATGGCCAGCTTTAGTCACCCTGCAAGATTTGACTTGGTTTAAAGGATGGTGAAGATAGTGGCTGGAATCTGAAAGACCATTAACACAGCATGACTTGTAGAAGCAATGCAGTACATGAGTCTGCGATTCTAATCCAATACACTTTTTTGATGTCAAATTCAGGTAATATTTTCTTACGGTTTGCTATGTGTCCATTCTGTGAATGTGCTGAAGAGAAATACACAGCCCTGTTCTCCGTAAATGGGAAACAAACAACGGACTGAGACGCACAACACTATTCCGTCCATGCTTGGGCACAGGACAGGGGAGTGGCCATGGATGTATAAAGAGAAAGACAGTGTGGAGGGTTGTATTTGTTTGGGTGTTGAGTTCAAATATCAAACTTTTTATCCAGAATCTACATCTTTTATGTAGATAATAAAGAAGGTAAGACTAGGAAAGCACTCCAATTTGACTTTTTAATATTGCCACATGTCCTTCTTCAGCATGTATTCTGGCAATTTCAAACTCAAAATAAACAGGTGAGGTTAATTAGAGGTGGCCAATGGTCAGCCAATGGTTTCCTCAATTGGCAATGGCATAAGGCTTAATACTGTATAGATAGATGTTTCTACATATCTCTTTGGTTAAACTTTACACAATGCAGAGTGATTTGCTCAAATGTAACAAGTTAGATTAAGGACATTGGATTTTCCCTTGCTCTTCATAAAACCACTAATTTGGATTCAATACTACAGTTTTTTTTTAGTCGCTATGGTACTGTTATCAATAGTATGGTGCAGTGTTTCAACCCTCTAAGTACAAGACTCCCAACTGATCATACTCGTAAATCATTAAATCTTTCATTCAAAGCAACTGATTCTCCGTTCATTTGGTTTGTAAACTTCTTTCACTACAACAGGGTTTCTGCAGATTTCAACAAGTCAAATTTCAGACTTTTTAAGACCTTTATGAATGAAATTTAAGACCTTCTGTATATCGCGACATAAAAGAACAACGAAATGCAGAGTCACAAAAGTACTTGCAAAGTTAATGAACTTATTAAAATTGAATAAAAGTGACCTTTAAATATACAGCAAATTATATTTGGACATGCAAAAGGAAGAACTACGACGCCACGAAAAGAAAAAAAAAACATTTCAGTGAGCATTAGAGGCCTTACATGGACGTAGGGAAATTAAGACCTAGAACACAATACTTCAGCGAATTTAAGGCTGTTTAAGGCCTAAAATTTTGATTTTTAAATTTTAGACTTTCTAAGACCCCGCAAAAACCCTGAACAAGAACAATGTTTCAGCCACTAAGTTTATGGTGAAATACAACAAGTAACTTTGTTAAGTCACCTACACATATCATAGTGTAATCACTTAGTCCAAGACCAAACAATGTAAGATACAAACTACTCTTTGAGGTGCTACAGATGATCTCTTTGTTTCACTGTTTTCACATTCCAGTAGGCAAAAATGTAACTGTACATTACCCATCAAATTCAACAACAAACTATTTCCATAATTCCTATCCCATAATCAGAAGTGTGATCAATGAAGATATCTTCCCCAATCATCAATGCAAGAAACAAACCTTTACGGTATTGCAACATTACTGTAAGGTTCTGTCTAATCAAATACTGTAAAAAAAAAAAAAAAAAAAAACTGTAACAGAACTGAAAGAAAATTGTTTACTGTAAATACTGTAAAGGTTTTCTGTAGTACACACTACACTACTGTAAAAACATTTACTGCCATCACTGTTCTTCTATTCTAACACTGACTGAGACAGGGCTACTGTTACTGTACTCTGGTCTGCAGCTCAAGACCGCTGGTTCAGTGTGTGTTTGGCTCTGAGTGCCACAGACAACTTTATTGATTTGCTCAGTTGGGTCAGCTGCACAGCAAAATTGCATGGCACAATTTCTGTTCAAACCTCTCTCTAAAGTTTAGTAACAGCCATGAGCATGGAATGACTAACTTCTCTTAGATTAAAGCTGCCAAAGAAAAGAAAAAAAAATAGAAATGAGGCGAGTGGAGAGATTGAGAATCGTGTTTTGCAACTGAAACGTTCTTAGATACACAGCCAGAGGAAAAAACAAGAAAGAAATGTGTTGGTTTTTTTGGCCCGCGCTACTGATCTTCAACTCTTTCCTCTGCCGTTGGTATTACCCCTTCTGTCTGCATTATGACTTAAATCATGCACAGTCAAAGATAAAAGAAATCAACATCAGGACATGAAAGTATCCTCTTATAACTTGTTCTCTCGCTGTTTCTCTCTTCTGACAACAGAGCTGAAGTCTGAAGCTTTGAGAGCTCTGATTTGAGGCTAAAGTGGGAACCAGAAAGAGGTTGCCATGACGGTGGCCCACAATGGAACCACACGGGGCCGGCTAAGGCTTGAGTTAAAAGACCGGCCGTTCAGAACAAAGAACCATAAGCCGCCCATTTTGTCAGCCTTGAGATGGCAGCCTGAAAAAAATTTGAAATTCAGTGTTGCTTTTGAAATTCAACTCCAGTACCCAGAGCAGCAAATCGTGCTTGAACCAAAAACTAAAGTGTCAAAAAGATGTTTGCTCGTGTTTACTTCTGTGCCCATGGAAATAGGCTGCATCTTAAATGTGTGTGGTCCCCGGCCATCCACAGCGAATGTAATTTCCCATGATAGTTTTCTTGTTGATGTGATTTTATTCTTTGAGCAAGTTTACTACCTGGCATGCTCAAATTGATCAATCAGAAGTTGATCAAAGCCATTTAAAGCCTTTTCTAGGGGTGTAGGTCTCTATTTCCAGACTTGAAATGTATCTAGACACAGAGTCCCATCCGATCCAAAAATACAGATACATATTTTTTTGTATAATAAATCAATCGACTGTAGACACTGATACACTGGCTAACTTTCCCTAACGGAAAGGAAAAAGGTGATTGTCTACTTCTGAATTTAATATTTTCACTTCATGTCCCAGTAAATAGGGAATTTATAGGCCAGCTGTATCATTAGCTGCACTAGCTTTACTTGCCTTTTTGTTGTATATTTCATGATACAACGGTGCGTGTGAAGAGTGTTAATGCAACGTAGATCAGATCAGGATTTCAAAGACTGGGGAAGATAGAACGCTAGCAGGAAAGGGGTAGGTTGCTCGCATCAACACGCACCCACGCATGCGCACGCACACGCACACGCACACGCACACACACACACACACACACTAGAGGCAAAAGAGTATGGAGAGAGCTGTTAATGCTAATTTTCTTTTAGCATATCCATTAGCATTAGCCGGCTAGCTTTATTGAAAAGGGTGAGTCCACTCAAAGACAAACATATTTTCTCACTTTGACTCTCGTGGTGTACAATGGAGGTGAATGGAAGCCTGTGGTGCACACACGGTGGAATCAAAAACTAAATGGTCAAAAAGAACTTCAGATTACTGAACTATCTACTCCCAATTTATCTTCCCCTTCTTTTCCCTTTATTGTTTACACATTTCTGTGTGTGTACACTCCTGTCTCTCCGTGTCTTTCCTTGTTTGTTTTTTTCTATCTTCTTCTCTCTATCTGCCTCTTTCTCGCTCGTTCTCAGGACATGCAGATGACACGGGGCTTGGCCAGACAAAGTGATTCCACAGTACTGAGGTCTGCCAGGCAGAGATAGCATAGACACAGTGTCACCGCTGTTAGCTAGATGCAGGCTTCAGAGGGAAGCAAGACCAGAGCTGGAATGAGGAGGGGAAAAAAGAGAAATATGGGAGAGGGAGAGGCAGTAAGAAAGAGAGCTGGCACTACCAGAGGATGGGACCGATGTTCAAATGCAAACAGAGTTCCAGTATATAGCATTTGCTTAATGAGACTCAGAAAAGAGGGTACTTTTTAATGTACTTTGTTTTATCCCTTTCCTTGAGCACCTCTATTAAATCCTAGCGGAGGTTTGCTGGCTGTGGCTGAATGAGATGCACCCCTCAAGGAAAGTCTGTGCTGACCCACTTCCCTCTGTGTGTCACTTATCTAGAGGAAGGCAAGACACACACACACTCTACTCTCTACCACCTCAGACGCCTATACTTCAGCTAAAAATAGAGATATACACCCAGGCACGGTTCCACAACACTTTGCAGATATCAGGTAACCGTACACTGGATATACGTTGGCCCATATCGATATTCCTCAGGTTTCATCTGTTTACACATCCATTCATCCATCTACCCTTCTGCTTTTTTTCTTCAGTGTAGAGTAAAGTTTCAGATGTAGGTTGTCAGATCTCCCCAGCAAGAGGCGATGACAAGAGGAGGACCACAGAGACGGACCTGTGTCCAGCTGTCACACATGCTGTTATCCAATCTCTGCTGTGGAATGTGTGTTATGTGTCTGTATGTGAGTGACTGACAACTACTGACCAACTACCTGCTCAGGGAATGGCTATTGATATCTTCCACATCTATAAAGCAAGTGTGAGAAATGAAAGAAAGGCGGGGCACATCCTGTACGTTGCCATTTTACTGATTACATCATTGTATATTGATCGTCTTTGGGCTTTTGGAGTGTTGGTCAGACAAAATAAGAAATTTCAAGACATCACCCTCAGTTCTGGGAACTCGTGATGGGTGTTTTCACACTATATTGCATCAGTTTATAGACCAAATAATGAATCTAAAGAATTATTGAAAACAATCTTTAGTTGCAGCCCTCAGAAAGGGAAGAGTTAGGGAAAAGTGGAGATGGCAAACCATTCATGGCATTAAAGAACACTTTGACTCAAACAACTAGGAAAAAAATTACAATGGCAGTAGCTTGCAAAAAAATAAACTAGAAACCATCAAAAGAAGAACAAAGAGCTCCCATTATTCTGTTGTACCTCTGGACGTGGGTGGCATTTATTCTGAATGGTTGCAGTGTGCTTATGAGAGTTTGCAGTTACCGTTCTTGATAGAGGGGGATGCATCAGTAACAGGAACCAGAGGGGGTTTCTATGGATTTCACTATGCCACCACACAGCTGCGTCTGTCTGTGTGTGTTACTGTGTGTGACAGAAAGAGAAAGAGAGAGAGAGAGAGAGAGAGAGAGAGAGAGAGAGAGAGAGAGAGAGTCGGAGCAGAAAAGTCGACACAGGGACTTGGAAATGGCACTGTTGCACAATGCCAACTGGCCCAGTCATCTCCAAGTCATTACCAGATGGATTCACACATGCACAGACCTCACACACACACACAACCACACACAAACACACACACACACACACACAGAACATCCACCAGCATGGGTGGGTTGGCATACTGAAAGTACGAGTGCCATACCTGAAAGACATCCAGCGTTACTAAAAGATACAAACGCAAGCACGCAGGCACGCAGGCACGCAGGCACGCAGGCGCACACACACACACACACACACACACACACACACACACACTTTTGGCATCCAGTGCACATGGACAGATTGGCACAGTAGTAAAACTAGCACCATCCCTGTAATTTATCCAACATACACACACACATACCAACACAGTGCTACGGCTGTCTGGCCGCGTGCGATGCCATGTGGTTTGGTGTCACAGGCATATCAAAGTCCGACACACATAGGCGATGCTATTCCAGGCTAGTGATGGAATGGAGCACTAATCTGACAGAAAGGCAGGAGCTGTTTCTTGAGGGCACGGTGCCTGCTGTTAAATCCCTCTCTACCTCTACTGCCTGACTGCTGCAGTGGCACGCTGACCCCTGGCCCAGTTGTTCTGGCACTATTGATGAATGAGGGGGCAGTAGTGTATGAGGCATGAGAGAGAGAGAGAGAGAGAGAGAGAGAGAGAGAGAGAGAGAGAGAGAGAGAGAGAGAGAGGATCGAGCTGGTGTGTGTGTTTGCACGTGTGTGTGTAGGTGGCTGAGGTGAGTGTATATTAGTGGAAGAATATGTGTGTATGTTGGTGTGTATCTGTATTAGAGTGCGGATCGGGCCCCATTTTTCTGTCCGAGCCCGGCCCGCATCCAACAGAGCAGTAACCGAACCCGACCCAAGCCCGACATTAAGATATTTATGTCCAAGCCTGACACAGTTAAAATCAAATTTTTTTCCTCACACTAATGACACACGTAGCCTACGTCTGTTTGTGTGGAAAGCCCGCTTTTATTAAGCAACTTGGAAGGCATTCGGAAATGTCAACAGATGAGCGCATCAGTGGTTGTCACAGCTACATAAACAAATGTCCGCACACAGGAAGACGGATGTTAGGGTAATATTTAAAAAAAAACTTTAATAAAAAATATACGAACCTTTGCATCAAGTGAAACAGGCCCATTGGCTACCTACATAATAAGCTGTTTTAAATTTAAAATGTTCAATGCCTTATCGCGCTGATGTGACCAAGTCCAACCTGAACCTGAACATCATTTCTAAATTTTCTGCCCGAACATGGCCCGGCCCGTCGGGTCCCATTAGGTCCCGTTGGGTCCCCTCCGGTTCGGGTTGGGTATCCATCCTCTAATCTGTATGTAGGGTACTTGTGTGTAAGTGTACATTCAGACTGCAGGAACAAGACCTATTGGAAGTCCACTCATTTCCTACTGAGCTAAAAGAAAACGATGTGCGGATGGTTATACAAAGCGTCGGCCCGTGGAAGATGACTATGGCTTAAATATCTGTGGTGTTGACAACATTCAATATCCATGCTAACTTTCTTGTTGTTCTATTGAAGGGACTTTTTCTGCAGTGATAGTTGTGAAGGGTTTTGTTCGAGGTTTTTGCTATAAATGCTACTTATTTAGCACTTACCAGCTAGTTTCTTAAAGTGCTCATATTATGCTTTTTGGCCTTTTCCCTTTCCTTTATTGTGTTATATATCTTTTTGTGCACGTTATGGGTTTACAAAGAGAAAAAGCCCAAAGTCCACCCCAAAGGGACTTACCATCTTCCAAACTGCTCCAAACAGCTCTATTGTAGTCCAGCCTTTACTTCCGTGACAAACGTGGGTCACTTTGTAACACACGTTATAATGCTCACCTAGGCACGCCCTCATACTCTGCAACTGACTAGCTAGCAGTGCTTACCTAGCTCCTGCACATGTGCGACTCCCAACAAAGATAGAACAGAAGTGAGATGCTTCACTCTGTAGCTAAAACACAGCTCAACACACAGGGTGAAAAGAGGAGCTGCAGCAATGTGCAGTACAACAAAAATATGGTGTTTGTAAACAACATAAACATATTCTGATATAACCTCTAAATACAATTATGAACCTGAAAATGAGCATAAAATGAGCACTTTAATGGGAAAAAACATTGTATGTAGGAAACATGGCTTAAAAAAGGGTCAAGAAAACATAAGCTATCAGACAGTTTTGAACAAACCTTTTTTTTGGATATGCTCATTTTCAGTAAAAAGTAACCACGTCTGTAATAAAATGCTTTAGATAATCCGACTGTCTGATCGTACGTGTTCCTCGCCACGTTGCACTTGTAGTGATGATATACGATTCTTACCATGCTTGATTTCCCTTTCATCTCTCACATCTCACCCTACATTTGTCACAGTTTCAGTCTTTCCTATCAAAGCCTGGTTGTCTCACTCTCAACAGGGAAGGCTCAATCACGTAGCAAGCAGTTCTTTGTTATTCCGACCCCTGTGTTGGAGAATAGGAGCCCTGATTTAAGGTATGGGGACGGTTGTGATTACAGCAGCTTGCCATTACAGTTTACATTGTCTGCACATGCAATTACTTGTTTTATGGTCACGTTCGAAGGAGAGAAAGCAAGGTAGACAGAGGCTACGTTCAGACTGCAGGAAAACGTGACCCAAATAAAGTTTTTTTTTGCTCATATCTGATTTTTTTCATGTAAATAGCCCAAGTCACATGGCATTCAAACTTTTCCAGTTCTGATTTGGGCCACTTTCATATGTGGTCCAAATCCGTTACAGGTCGGGTATTTTAAAAATGCGTCCTGAGTGTGGACAGTACGATCGATATTCATGCGACTCAGACGGCGACCATCGTCACAATTCTGCGCCAGGAACAGCAAGCCCCCAGGAACAGCGCCAGGCTTTAATGCAAACATGGGCATAGCGGCTGACGGTGGAATTGCAAGGTTTTTCCCATTAACTTTACATGGCTTTATATATCAGCGAATAAATGCTTTTGAGGTACATCAACTCACCAGTCAAAACACTTAAATAGTCCTCATTTATATCATTGTGTTTTAAAAGTTGTAACATGCAATAATAGCCTCAAATCTCTGCCGGGTAAATTGAGACAGCTAGCTAGACTATCTGTCCAATCTGAGTTTTCTGTTTCACGACTAAAACAACCTTTGAACGTACACATTCCACCTAAACAAGCTCCTTCCTGAGGCTAATTTGCATTGGCGCCGTTGCTCCGTACGGCACTTAGCCCCGCCCAAGACGATTGTGATTCCATCCATCCCGGAATGCTGTGTGAACTAGCCAGACCCTCCTCCGCATCGCTGTGGAGGAAGGTCTGGCAAAGCGAGACTAGGCAGTGCCCAGTACTTGAGTCTGATGCGGGCTGCATTTAAAAAAATAATGTAAACAGTCAGTCAAAAAAATTGGAATTGAGCATTAAGGCCTGCGGTGTGAACGTAGCCAGAGACACATGGACACTGACACATTTTCACACCCCAGAGATAAACAAAGTCTGGGAAAGCAAGAGTTTACATATTGACATATGGCTGTTTGTGTATCACTTGACCTTGTGGTGGTGAGCTTACATCAGAGGCTGACAGGAACTTAAAAATCGAAGAAAAGCTCAAACTCTGGAAAAAGTCATTTCGGGCAGCTGTGTCAATACACATCAGTGCTTGTACATTCACAGTATGTGAAGAGCCACGGCGCAGGGCACATTATGACCAGTTACTGGGTTATGTTACTCTAGGCTGATACATCGATTCTCTTTTCACTTCTGGCTTCACACTTCATCGCACTTCCCCCATACACATAAAAAAAACTTAACTAACCTACCTTTCATAATTGCATTACTTACTTTTGAGGAACGGCTTTATTATTGTGGATTTTTATTGGAAATTTGTTTTATTATTATTATTATCTTGTATCTCTTTTAAATGTTACATACATTTATGTTCATTTAGCAGTTAGGTAGTTGCTGTTGTAGTTTCTACATTTTACTTACTTTATAATGAGAAAGTTTAAAGCAAAAATAAATGGAGTAGGACACAAGCCGAACACACCTCCGTTTTAACCCTCTGACCATTCTGATGTCTCAGGGAAAATCCCCATACACACATAATGGGGGGTGGGGGGGGGGGGAGGGAGGTGTCACCATGGTTGCTACTACCTTCACAGTTGCCACGAACAGCACATGGATTGTCTAAATGTGAAAGCAGTTTAGGTGTTGAATTGAAAATGTCACCATCTACTGTTACACAGTCCTGTCTCTAGTCTGCTTTGCATTCACACCACAAACAAACCTTTCCAAGTGCACTTTTGGAAGTGGACCGAGACCCTCTTTGTATTGTTTAAGCCACACAAAACAGGATTAAGGTAAAACACCCTTACAATGCCTGGACTGGATTGGGAACAGTTCCTGTAGTGCACCTGTAAAGCCCTTTGAGACACTATGTGGGCAATGTAAACTAGACACATTCCCTTATCTAGACATTACCACTGTATGTGAGAACACGAATGTCTGAATCAGTTGGACCCGACATAATACTGACTTTACCCTGCCAGCTCCCTAGTACAAAGTCTGTGTAATGTCGATTGAGCCTATGTGTGAGGAGAGCAGGTCATTGTCTGGAGAATTCACAGCAAGCGAGTGGGTGTGTTGATAACGTTTCTATCATGTGGCTGACGTGAAAACAGAAGAATACAAACATCCAGGGGTGAAGAAGAAGGGTGATTTACATGAAGGCGGCAACAAAAATGTCTACCTGGAAAGATGACAAGATTCTGGAACTTCTGTCAATAATGGCCGACGCCGACATATTCAAGGAACGGCAAGGGACTCTGTTGTTTATGAACAAATTACAAAGTGGCTACATTACATTTCATTTCACTGATGCTTTTATCCAAAGCGACTTACAATTGCTACATATATCAGTGGTCGCACGCCTCTGGAGCAACTAAGTGTGTTGCTCAGGGACACATTGGTTAATGTATCGCAGTGGGATTCGAACCCAGGTCTCCCACACCAATGGTATGTGTCATATCCACTGCACCATCACCACCCCACCTCATGAACACCCCATACGTGACCGCGTTGTAATCCGCGCCATGTCCTGCCTCCCTGCCCCCACCCCTCGCCTAAACCCAACGGAGTATTTCCAGTAGGTGAGTTCATTGGCCGGCATTCATATGAGAAAACGAAGGATATATTCATGGTTTCACTTTCCAATTAAAACTCAAGGTACACTATATAAATTAGGTACTGCGCTGATGACATGCTCCAAGTGTTTGTGCATGCGTGTGTGCATACAGTTTGAAAGTCTGTGTGTCAACCCACAGCAAGTCAAGCTGCTTCCCCCATTGCTTGACCCTAGCGTGGAGCATGTTTAGAGTTCACAGACAGACCTGGGTCTGGCTGCACTGATGACACAGGCAGCTGGTCACCACAGATCCGCTGGCACTCGACAGCCTTGTGTATTGTGTGCCAGTGTGTGGGCATGGCTATGCGTTTGCAAATGCCAGCAGCTGTTGTTCTTACACCAATTCCCGCTCTTTCCCAGATGCACCTGTACAGAAATATGAAGTCCAGGTTGGAGCTGGCAACTGGCACATTCATTATTATTTTTTCACTCTTTGCCCTAGTCAGCACACCACCACAGGCTAAGAAACATTTGTCTTCAAAGAGTCTTCAAACACTGTGCTAAACTTAATCAAAGACATCACAGACAATAAAAGAACAATAAAACAGCAGTCCTTTCAGTGGTGAACCACAGTATATATATAGCCCAGTTGCCCAGAGGGTTACAGCACTGAGCTTCACAAGTCAGCGATTTTTCAAAGTAACATCTCCGCTTTGTGCCGCACCTCCACCTCCTCTTCCAGTGAATCAGGTGACGCTGGTAGTGTGGAACAATTCATTCAACGCTAGAATGTCTCCTACTATTGACTTTTGTGTTAAAATTATATAAGGACTAAACTGGTTGGAAGGAAGTGAATGAGTGAGTTGAATAGGCGTGCAGGGTTACTAGACAGCTGGGTAGGCCTCCCCCTGCCTTGCTGCCAGGACCAGTCCATTCATGTATCTGCAGTTTAAAGCTACAACTTAATGTATCCCAATATTGCATCAGGTGCATTGGCAATAAGGGAAAAAAAAGTTCTAGAGAAAGGCATCCCTGAACTGACTTGATGAAAAGATTTGGAGACATAATTTAATAGTATGTACATGTATAACAGGAAGTTAGTACAACAGGCAGACCATATGAAAATTTTGACATTAGTCATCGCTTACGATGACTAAATTCTCTCTGTTCTTCACATTGCTTAGCCTTTCTACTGATGATTGTCATTAAGTACCTTTGGTTACTTTTTGTTTGTATAGGCCTGTGCAACAAAGTTCTATTGAACTGTTCACATCTTTTTGAGTATACGTTTCCTAAACCCGATGGGATTGAATCGTTATTCGGTTGGTCCGCTATTTTGATCCAGACAGAATTATCTCAATATATATTTGATGTAATTTGGAATGGATATGCAATGTCCCCAGATGATAAACTCTACTGACTTTGCTGACCTTCTGACTTTTCTTTTAGCTCCACCATGAAGTTGAGAATTCATATTTTGAGTGAAATGTCTTAACAAGTATTGGATGGATTGCCATGATTTTTTCTACAGATATTCAAGGTCCCGAGACTATGATCCTAATGACATTGCATCGAGCATCACTAGCAGATCAAAGTTTCAACTTGTCTATAAAATAATTTATGACCAAAACACCTGCAAAACTAATCACTGTGTGTTTAGTTCTAATTATCTAATGTTAGCATGCTAAGGCACTGAACTAACATAATTAACATTATACCTGCTAAACATCAGTATGTTAATTGGGAGCATGTTAGCATGCTGACAAAGGCATTTAGCTTAAAACACTCCACGCTGCTTCTCTTAAAGGGGAAACCAAGGAGGTCAATTGGACTTTAGAAACCACTTGGGAATTTCAGTGGCTGTATCTGCTTGGTGCTGGTGCTTGGCCAGACTGATGCATCTTTTACAATGGTGTTGATAACAGTTAAGATAAAGAATAACAAGTGGTAGAAGAATGGCACAGAGGGACTGTGGGAGGAGGGTGCAGGAGGGAAAGATGTAAAAAAGAATTGAAGGTGTAAGTGGATGAAAAGAGAGAGGAAGCCCTCCTTATTCCTTCCACTCTGTACTTTATACTGCTCAGACATCTAGTTGAGTACAAAGTTGGAGTCAGCATTAAGTGCATTCGACAAATGGGTCCCTGCAGAGGGCCTGTAGGTGTCCAACCCAAAAGTGGCCGTACATTAGTGGCTCTCTTTGTCATCCTCTCTCTCTTCCCCCCTCTCTATCTTTCACACAAATACACACTTTCTCATGCGCAATAACTCACACACACGCCCACGCCCACATTGTGGCTGCTGCCAGTAAGACTTTTGCTTCGTCAGTAAACAGTTGACCGTCCTTGTCAGTAAAATGTTTATGTAGCTGGCCATAGTCCTGGCGAAGCTGGCAGAGGGAGCTGGCTCTGTAGATAAGACTACAGATGAAAGAGCAGCGTGATGATAAATAATGACACAAAGCCACCAAAGTATAATTACACAGCGAAAAATAGAGAGAAAGTGGGGTATTTATAGTCGCCACTGGAGATTAGCAAAGTGTGTGTTTTTAAGACTTATGGCCCCTCGCCATCAGACGAGACTGATACACATCTGGGCTTACTGTTGCTCAAACAGATCTCGCCTGGCCAGACAGCAGAATGAGCGAGTGTACATGCTGCAAGGTCAACTCACTGTGAAAGCAGATGATAGTGCAGAAAATGTGAATATATTCTCACCCAATACTCACACACATAAATAATCAGCACAGTCCTTTGCATCTTAAGTCAGTCTTTGTGACCCTTTCATCTTATTCATTTCTGTCCTTGCATCTGAATCCATCAGTTAGACCTGTTTCCCCTCTCTCTCTTTGGGTCCCAACACAAGTGCCATGTCTAGCAGACCAGACCCTTCCTGGTATTGTTTTAGATGATAAAGTGAAAAGGGGATGGACAAACAACAAATCTCTTGTAATCTCTCCCCACACTGTCATTATTTCCCCAGCTCACTAATCACTCCATCTCCTCAGTGCTCCATCCTCCCATTGCAGCATTTCGTCTTTATCCCCTCCACCTGTCACCAGTTTGGGGCTTTTTGGGGTTTTGTCCCTTCAACACCTGAGATTTTGGAAAAACAACATGTTGAGGACGAGGGGACACACCGCCGCCAAGTTAAACCAGATATAACCACACAGTTGATTTTGAAAAGCTGCATCGGTTTTATTTAAATACATTGATGATAACGTTGCTGTAATTTTGGCACTCGTTTGTGGACACTAGTTATTTTGCCAACTGAGAGAAAGCCAGAAGTCCCCCAAATCTCCTTCTCATCATCACGACTAGGAGACTGACCTGAAATCAATCAAGTGTCAACAGAGTTGCCCTGCCTGTCCCATGTCTGTGCCTGTGTCTTCCATCTTGGCCCTCCAACACCAGGCATACTCTTTTCCTCAGTGCCTCCCTCCTACACTTTTCTTAGACTCAACCATCTTTCTCCTAGAAAGCTGATCTGTCGGAGTCTTCGCTCCAGGTTGTGGGTGTTGCAAATCCATTACATCAGATAAAAAGGGGGACGGAAATCTGATGCTGCTTTAGATCCCCATGGGGTTGAAGGAGAGGAGCAGATGAAAAATGGGGGATTACTTCACTCTCTCCTTATTAAGTCCCAACAGAAGGAGGTCTGTCGCAGCCATATGTCCCGTCATCAACTCCTATTGTAATCTGATTGAAATGTGGTGGGACTAAAGATGACATGGGGGGGAAGTAAATATCCTCAAAACCGCCCCCTCCCCCCCTTCTCAGAGGTCTCAATCTCAGTCAACAACAAGGCCAAATACAAAATAAGACAATAGGAGTGGCAGGCCGCCAGGTTGGTGGTAAGCCTTACATTTGGCAGGTCCCACAGTGAGCAAAAGGCCACTCAGCCAACTAATAATCCCCTATTTGAATAATGGATGTTTCCCTCCCAGCTTCTCTCCATTTAGACTGGTTGTAATTTCCTCTCTTATCTAAAGCTGAGCTCCCACAATTTATGAGAGTTCAATCTGCATCTCTCTGCAGACCAATTAAATGCAAAGTGAGAGCAATTGTAGATTATTTTTCCCCTTCCTACACCTTGCCTTTACCATCTCTGTTCGTCCCGGTCTTCCGCTCTTCCTCTCTCTCTCTTCCTCTGCTGGCTGTCACCCTGAATGCTCAGCTGCCCACCCTCCCCACACAAGGGCCCCCTTGCATTGTCACAGCAGGCATTTAAGGTGAAGGGCCCTGAGATGACACAATGCAAGTAGTCAGGTTACACTACACTTTTCTCTGTTTCCATTTAGTTTGCACAATGTAATCTTTGTTGATATCGCTTGGACAGACAGACGAAGACGGGAACCAGAGGTAGAGAGGGGAGGAAGAAAGCGGTACACAGCAGAAGATACCTTCTCTCTCGGTAAACTTTGCTGAATAAACTCTGGTCTGGTGGATGCAAACAGGAGCCTGCTGCAAGAGGATACACAGCAAAGCTCATCTGCCACCATTACAATAGCAAGAGTGGCACCAACCCTGAACACATGACAGAAACTCACAGCCACGGTCAGAAAACACTTCCTATACATGCTGTGGTAATACGATTTTTAGGGCAACGCTGCACAACGGCTTTGCTTACAACGTGGAACAATGTATAACTCTCTTCACAGAGGAGCACAAGTAATCCCCCTTTATTTTCTCTCCTGGGAAGGCCTACTGACTTCCACAAAACAAACAAACAAAGCCATACTCAGTTGCTCGCTTGAGTCCCAGCTCCCATCTCTCCACCCTACTGTTGTGAAAACAAATTTCCTCTCTACTTCTACTTAGTACACACTGCTATTGCTGGATGTATTGTATGAATGTAATGGGAGTAGTACCGAAGTATTACTGAAATGACTAGTTAATTAAGCAATTAGTCAAGTGACAGGAAATTAAAGAAATAGTGTGACGTTTTAGAAACATGCTTATTCTCTTTCTTGCAGAGAGAAAGAAATGAGACAATTTATACTTCTTGTCATCACAAGATCGGTATCTTCATTGAACACATTCTCACTACCACCTCGCAAAATACGGACGCTTGGTTAGGTGCCTTTGTCGTTGCTATTGACGCTACAAGTCTCCTTTAGCGTCATATAACGCGCTTTAACTAAACGTGCTTGGTCGGGACTATTGGCGTCCCTTTTGACGCAGTTAGGTTAAGGAAAGGGTCGTGGTTGGGCTTACGCTTCTGTGACAAGCGGGAATAGCAGGCCGGTTAGAGACACACGCAGGACACGATTCCCGGGTCTCCTGGGTGAAAGTCCTGTGTTTGACCCATCCACCACCCCGGCCAACCTCCCTACGCGGAATTTCCCCCTTACATAGTACTCGCTAAACCGCGTGTACATGCTGCTCTCCCCGGTACGTTCTACAAACACGCTGAAGGGCTTTTTTCGGCGCTTCGGACGCTGACAGCCACTGTCCAAACGTCCGTATTTTACGAGTTCGGAGTGAGAACGGTTTGTCTCATTTAAGTTTCGGCAACATAGCGAAAGAGTGTTTTCCCCCAAAACGTCAAACTGTTGCTTTTGGTAACAATGATTTTGATAATCAATGATTATCATTCATTTATTTCCTTCATTTAAGCATAAATGCCCAACATTCAGCTGGTTCCAGCTTGTCAAATGTGATGATTTGATTCTTTCCTTTGTTTTACATCATTGCAAATTATCTGCCGGTCAGGCCAAATCAAAACCAGTGAAGACATCACCTGGGGCTCTGGGATGGGCATGTTTTATTTTTACAGTTTTCTAAAATTGTATTGTCTAAATTATTATTGTTTACTTGAAAAAACAATAACAGATTAATCTAATCGAAACCTAACTGGGAGTTAAACAACAGCTTTCTTTTGTGGCAACGCAGGAAAGCAGACTTAATAATGAAGAATATAATTAGAGAAAGATTGATGTTAATACGTTTACAGTAATTATATTTTTCCAGTGGCTCTTAAAAGCCTGCCATGAGGCTTGTTGGAAGTCTATGTCCTATACATAGCTCATTGAGTTGCAGGAGGACACATCACAACACTGTCTCTCTTCTCACCGCTGTTTGACAAAGCTGTCTCTCAGTCGTTTTAAATATTCAACCGGAGATGTGGGCAGCACTTTACAAAATCTAAAGACAAAGACTGCTAACTATTCTTGGATTTGTCACAATAGTTAATTAAGACAAAAACCTTTGTGCAATCAAGTTCATTAAGCTCTCTCCTCCTCCTCCTATCCCTCTCTCTCTCAGTCAGAGTTGACATAATAGTTATTGAGACACTGAACAACAACCCACTCATTATATTTCTCTCCATCTCTTCTCTTTCATAAAAATTATTCGTCAGATTTGCCAAAAAAGGTTACTGAGACATTAAAAGAGGGGAGCAAACATCGATGTTCGTTAACTTGTCTGGGACAAAGGACGCTGTTTGGGAACAGCTGAAGGAGCTCGCTGTGGGAGCAGCTGGGTCCTGTTACTGGTCTTAAACGCATCCCGCCGACCTTTGTCCCAGTCCACGGTAACCTCAGCAAAACTACTCAGACCAGGGCCCAGAAGAGCATTGGTTTCCCTCCTGGGCGGTCAGGATGCCACAAAAACATACACAGGATGCAAGATGATTAACAAGACAGGAAAGAACAAGACACAACACACAAAGTCATACATTTTTCGACATTTGGCAAACTTTTTCTTCTTCCTTTTGAAATAATGGAGAGTTTCACTTCAGAGATAAAAAAAAGGAACAGGAAACATCACTCTTTGGTTGAACTGCACACAGATATGCAACAGGCAGGCTTTGATTGGAACCAAAGGCTTCCTTGGGAAACAGTGGTGTCGAGGGTGTCAAAAGCAGTTCTCGGTAGTGACTGACCGAAGCAGAAGTAGATGAGACACTTTTGGAAAAGATGGTTGCAACAAAAGATGAATTTTAATATTTCATTAAAAAATAAATAAAAAAGAATCTCTTGTAATGTATTGAACATCACAGACTGAAGGTGCACTACATAATAAAGTGGGAGTGCTGTATCTGAGAGTGCAATTTTCCTTTCAGGTGTACAGGTATACAGTATAGTAAGGTGCTTTGAATAAATGTACTGTACGGTAAAAGACCTGTCACCTCGCAGTCTTTGCATTCATGCTGAAGTTCACAGACTGCTGGGCTGGCATTTTATCAGCATCGTGCACCGGCTGCTTTTATGTGAATTATTGAATTTTTCTTTCTCCTTTTCTGTGTGCGAAGTCAAGTCAAGGGAGCTTACTCAGCAAATGTAGTATGTGACCCCCCCCCCGTTTGATTGTGGATTTTTCTCCTTCTTTTTCTTTTTTTAAATACGGGGGACAATAAGAGAGGTCCTCACCTAAGATACCAATTTGCTTCCAGTGACTACACAGCAGTACCTTTGACTGTTCTGCCCTACAGGCAGGGGGTCTGGGGCAAATGATAGGGTTGAAGAGAGCTTGATAGAGAGGTGAGCGAACACATCAAAGGGGGATCTGTGTGAGTGTATTTATTGCTGTTGTGGATGACCTAAAGCAAAAACAGGTATAAATACGCTGGCATCTGGGATTGCTCCAAAAAAAGAAATAGTTATTGTTCCAAGTACCACTGCCTTAAAGTAGAGGAAGCAGGTCACTGGAATGACTACCCATAATTTCAGCATTCGAGGATAGAAAATCAGAGAAGAAATAATAAACTGTGTTTATTACCTGTTTGTGTGTCCATCGGCAAGGGGCAGCAGCAGGAAGAGAAAGAGAAAAAAAGAATATCACTGGATTTTAAAAAAAGAATGTCGTTTTTCCACACTAAAATGCAATCGTTTTTACATAAAAGCCGAGAAATCCTGCAAATTTCTCTACCTCTAGCAATCACAAAAACACACTCAGGTGCTCCAGGTGCTGAGTCCCAAAACACTGCAAATACTTTCTGTTCCACAAGGACTCGCAACACTGTGGAATGCTCCTCTTTATTACATTTAGAAAGAGCTCAACTTTTAGAGCCCAGGCTGATTCTTCTTCAAGTACAAAGGCATCAAGGTCTCACATTTTATTTTCCTACCAGCAATCTTTCACTAATGAGTCATTTCTATAGCATGGTACAGCTCGACTTGACTCTAAAGCTCGAGACGATTGTACTCTACTCACTTTAAGCAGCAGATACATTTCTAGATTTATTTCTAGTTTTTCACCGCAGATAGTACTCCGTCAAAATAGGTGGGATTCTTAGCTGACCACCATAGCAACGCTGGGTAGAAACTGCCGTGACATCATTTTCAACCCAAGACAGCTCTCTATGGAAGGATATATATATATATATATATATAGGAGACTTAATTCAAATGATAATGTAAATGTGAAATACATTTGTGGAAAATGATAATGCTATTGTGGAATTACATTTTTATTTTCACATTTACGTTATCATTTGAATTAAGTCCCCTGTAGGCTTCCATAGCTCTCCATAGATCCTTTCGTCAGGAATGTCTGCACCTCGTCAAATGATCACGACATGGTTTTGCGGGCTGCCGTTTAAAAAAAATTTAATCTGGGACGAGTGAATAAAAAAATGTGGTCTATATTGCTGGTAGCTTGGCTATTTTAAAAGAAAATTGCGCGTTTGTGCAGAACACTACCTTTTAATGGCTCAGGTCGCTTAAAAACTCAATATCTAACTTCTATCTTTTGCAGATATCTTCCAAAACAAAGGACAAACTTAAATAGCACACAGATTTTTGCTTCCGGTAAGCTTTACTTGTGCAGTGTTTCATCTCAGTGTGAGTCCAGAGTGTGTTCCATGCGTGCCATAAAGACTGGCAAGGAACCACATCGGTCCCAAGAAGAAAACTGGGGCTATTTTTTTTTTTTATCTTTCTAATTGACTGTGAAGTTAATTAATAATTACAGTCTGTAAAGTCTCCAAAGCCGTGATTCATGGGTAATAATTTGAGGCTGTGGGGATGTACTAAACTGGCTTCAACTTGGTGGGGATTTGGCACCGACTCTCAAGCACGACAACATGGATTCTAATAAATTATGATGATCACAGGCTCCACAATATTGTTAATATAGCCTTGAGCTAAAAATAAAGCTGTAACAATGAATTCATTATAACAGGTATTGATTGATTGATTTTATTTGACCACTTAAATATAAAAAACATATATGAAACAGCACTCTGCGTCATACACTAAAAAAAAAACAGGTACATATTGTTTGTACATGAAAACCTGTATGTTCTTCGTTCATGAACAGCATTGTTATTAATGTGACTGTATCCTGGACTTCCTCGAACATCCTCGAAACTACTTTTTTGAAATGAAGCATGCTTGGTTCCATAAAAAGTGAGTTGTAAGGCAGGGCTATGCTTTGTCTGCAGGTTTCATAGCTTAGCAGACCTTGAAATGGAAGACATTGATATTCCAATAGCCACCCGCGGTGTTCCAGCCAACAAGGTGTAAAACAACCCATCAAGTGAAAACCGCAACACTTTGGACCACCTCACACTGTGAATAACAATCTCTGCAGGCAAATAGGGAATTTAAAGTCAGCAAAATAAAACACTGAGGAGGAGATCTTCAAATTCAACAGTGATTATTTTCTCTCTCTGCATCTATCTCTGTCTCTTCATGATTCTTTCCCTCCCTGTTCCTCATCGTCCCCCTCCACCTGTCCTGGTTAGTTGGGTGGTGTCGCAGATTAGGCAGATAATCACTGACCTCTTCAGATCCAAAAAGGTCCATCTAACTCCTCTATAGAGTGTCACTCTGCACCACATTTGTCTTGGAGCTCTGCATTGTGGAAAATGGTGGTTGAAAATTGGCTTTCCCAGGTCGAACTGTCCCCTTCATAGATCACCGAGATGTCCTCCAGATAGCCGGCCCACATCCACTGCCAAGGCAGCGTGCTCAAATAACTCTCCCTGATAGCTCTCTTTCCCTCCCTGCACTATCAGGAACCAGTCGGGCTAATATCAGATGGAATTCTTTGTATGCCGGCAACACACACACACCCTCACACACTGACATGGAGGACAAAAGAATATATTCTCCAAGTATGAATATGTCAGCTTTATCATAGTGGTGCGGATTAACCGGTTAGTCAATCACATGTATTGACATTTATTTTGATAATTTATAACTTAAAAGTTTCAAGATAAAATGCCCAATTTGTTGGCTCTGTGAAAGAAAATCACAAAAAGAATATTGAAGTTGATAATAGTTATCTCTCTGCTCTTCCAGCTTCTCAAATGTAAAGATTTGTTGCTTTTCTCTTCTTCTTTCTTTTTTTTTACATCTTTACAAATGGAATATCTTTAGGTATTGTATTGCACGTTATGGAAATCCTTGATGGAGAAAGAAGAAGAAATCGTTGAGTTCTGAACTGCAAAAAACATCCGTGAGGTAAAGTACAGGCCAAAAGTTTGGACACACCTTCTCATTCAATGCGTTTCCTTTATTTTCATGACTATTT
Source organism: Perca fluviatilis (assembly GCF_010015445.1). Taxonomy (NCBI): domain Eukaryota; kingdom Metazoa; phylum Chordata; class Actinopteri; order Perciformes; family Percidae; genus Perca; species Perca fluviatilis. The sequence continues at coordinate 9,212,636 of NC_053132.1, forward strand.
ACATTGTAAATTCTCACTGAAGGCATCAAAACTATGAATGAACACATATGGAATTATGTACTGTGAAATAACTGAAAACATGTCTTATATTTTAGATTCCTCAAAGTAGCCACCCTTAGCTTTTTTTGATAACGCTGCAAACCCTTGGTGTTCTCTCAATGAGCTTCATGAGGTAGTCACCTGAAATGGTTTTCACTTCACAGGTGTGCCTTTTCAGGGTTAATTAGTGGAATTTTTTCCCTTATTAATGGGGTTGGGACCATCAGTTGTGTTGTGCAGAAGTCAGGTTGATACACAGCCGACAGCCCTATTGGACAACTGTTAGAATTCATATTATGGCAAGAACCAATCAGCTAAGTAAAGAGAAACGAGTGGCCATCTTTACTTTAACAAATTAAGTCAGTCAGTCCGGAAAATCTTTGAATGTGTCACCAAGTGCAGTCGCAAAAACCATCAAGTGCTACAACGCAACTGGCTCACATGAGGACCGCCCCAGGAAAGGAAGACCAAGAGTCACCTCTGCTGCTGAGGATAAGTTCATCTGAGTCTCCAGCCTCAGAAATCCCAAGTTAACAGCTCAGATTAATTAATCGCAGCTCAGATTAGAGACCAGATGAATGCCACATAGAGTTCTATCAGCAGACACATCTCTAGAACAACTGTTAAGAGGAGACTGCGCAAATCAGGATTTCATGGTCAAGTAGCTGCTAGGAAACCACTGCTAAGGAGAGGCAACAAGCAGAAGAGATTTGTTTGGGCCAAGAAACACAAGGAATGGACATTAGACCAGTGGAAATCTGTGCTTTGGTCTGATGAGTCCAAATTTGAGATCTTTGGTTCCAACCGCTGTGTCTTTGTGCGACGCAGAAAAGGTGAACAGATGGATTCTACATGCCTGGTTCCCACCGTGAAGCATGGAGGAGGTGGTGTGATGGTGTGGGGGTGCTTTGCTGGTGACACTGTTGGGGATTTATTCAAAATTGAAGGCATACTGAACCAGCATGGCTACCACAGCATCCTGCAGCGACATGCCCTCCCATCCGGTTTGCGTTTAGTTGGACCATCATTTATTTTTCAACAGGACAATGACCCCAAACACACCTCCAGGCTGTGTAAGGGCTATTTGACCAAGAAGGAGAGTGATGGAGTGCTGCGCCAGATGACCTGGCCTCCACAGTCACCAGACCTGAACCCAATCGAGATGGTTTGGGGTGAGCTGGACCGCAGAGTGAAGGCAAAAGGGCCAACAAGTGCTAAGCATCTCTGGGAACTCCTTCAAGACTGTTGGAAAACCATTTCAGGTGACTACCTCTTGAAGCTCATCAAGAGAATGCCAAGAGTGTGCAAAGCAGTAATCAGAGCAAAGGATGGCTACTTTGAGGAATCTAAAATATAAGACATGTTTTCAGTTATTTCACGCTTTTTTGTTAAGTACATAATTCCATATGTGTTCATTCATAGTTTTGATGCCTTCAGTGAGAATCTACAATGTAAATAGTCTTGAAAATAAAGGAAACGCATTGAATGAGAAGGTGTGTCCAAACTTTTGGCCTGTACTATAGGTTATAGGTGGAGGGCAGTGATCTTGTCTTTCTTATCTGCCCTTGCTACTTCTGTTTCCCTTCCTACAGTATAACACACACAAACACTTTTTCCAGTCATCACTATCTTCCCAGACCTACTACTTGCAGGTGTTGTGAATTATCTGTGGAGCAGCTTTAGATGAGGTTTTCTTTTCTTTTTCTCTCCGGGTACCCTGAGCCTGGCAACCAGCCAGCTTTGTGTGTGTGTGTGTGTGTGTGTGTGTGTGTGTGTGTGTGTGTGTGTGTGTGTGTGTGTGTGTGTTGATATGTCTAAGTGTGTGTGCCTGTCCTGCCTGCCTGTGCAGCCATGAGGGACGGATGTAGCAGCTCTCCGCTAACTGATAACAAGGCAATCTAGCACGATGGACAGAAGGACAAACATGAGGACTAGAGAACAAAGAACAGAGGGCAAGAAAAGAGACTATCAAAGAAAAAAGGAAAGGAAAGGAAAGAGATAACTAAGGGAACAAGTGACATCAGTCACATGGCTTCTCTCTTTCCTCTCTGCTTTCTGAAAGTCTAACAGTGTGATAGGACAGAAGACTGACCCATGTCTATTCCGCTTGTCTGATTCCTCTCTGCCACTGTCCAATTTTCTTTCAGCTTCTCTGATGGCCTCCCTTTTCTCTCTCTCTCTCTTTTCTCTTTTTCTCCCTCAGTCTCCCTCTGAAGGACAATTGGTCTCATTCAATATGAGGAACTGGAGGCAAATCAAACTTTGCTGCATAAGTGAGTGGGGGGAGGGGGAATGGGGGGCACGGGGTGAGATGCAAAGGGAATTGAAATCGACTGGCACTCAATGTCAGAATGCCAATCTGGATCAGTGTCATACTGTATAGGAAATGAAAGCTGCTTTAATAAGGCCATAACACTATTCAACCATCTAGATGAATAGATCCACATTCACACAGATTTTAACACACCACTGCAAGAGCTCACATGGATGCATGCAGCGTACAAAAACAAACACACAAACACAGTGCTGAGTGCTAGACAACCTTAGATTAAGCACCAACGTAACTTCAGATGCGTGGCCTTTAGATCAAACACCGTGTGAACTGTGACTGCGTTTGCTGACATGCAGAACGGCAGGGGGTTGGATGTAATTGACCAGTTGTGGCCACTGGGAGAGGTTAATTGAGGCGTTCCCTCTTGTGAAGTTGGGCGAGTTTCAATTAATGCTTTGAAGGTTGCCGTCAGAGAAGAAGCCACAGGAACACCAAGTCCATTAAAGGTGTAATTAACACCGGCATTCAGTCACAACACATAGCTGGCTGCTAATAGACTTCTGCTAATAGACTTCATTATGCCAAATACCTACACAGGCAATGTGAAACAAGGTCTATATGTAGTACTTAAACAGGATATAGTTTGCACGCTAGACCATTTTATGAAAACATATCTACAGTATGTGGATACAAGCGTATAAAAAAATACTGACTAAAGTATGTCTGTCACACTGAACACTTGAGTTCCAGATATTTCCTAAAGTACAATATATAATAATAAATAGTTTTAGCCAAACTTAAAAACTAATGCATTTGAGAAGTTTGGCTTACTGTTAAAAAAGGCTTTTGTAGACATTCCTTTTATATACCTTTAAAAGAAAAATTATAATTTTAATTTGGTAATAAAACTCATGTATTATATTGGCATTAATAAACAATACCTAATCATAGTGTACTGTATGTCAATACTAAAATGTATGAATATCTATAATGCTATTCTTCTGTTGAAAACTAGACACGTTTTTAAAAAGGATCAGTTTGTCCATTTTTGTTTTTTGGTTTGTGCCATACCATCTATTAGTCACTAAACTTCATGTGATAATTATATTTGGTCAGAGTCAGAGAGACAGAGGTCAATACCGAAAATCTCTGTTTTCTATTAAAGCTCAGTATGTCTTCCAGCCACTAGTACTGCAGTAGTGCACAACATAGCTGCAACAAGTAACGGTATAAGTAAAGATTCTCCCTTTGGCCTAATATAAAGGAGCCAAAGGTTACTTTCCACAAAGAAATATACCTGCATTTCATGCGCTAAGTGACTTGTCCCTATAAAAGTATTCCCTTTTTATGGGCCAGGGTTTGGTGGGGTGGGAAATGTGGCTTGAAAGGCGAAGGGGGTCACTGGCCCTCAGACTTGAATTGCTCTTGGATGACACTGCATAGCTGCTATTGGTCATGGCTGAAGCACCTGATCATGTCTGTCCGGTGCAAAATGGCTCCCTGAAGGTAAAACCACTTACAGGGGCCGAGACGATTACGCTTCATTTTATAGCACTGTTCCATGGTGTGGCTGCCTGGCCCTGGACCAGATTTACTCTGCCTGGGGGCAGGAAATAAACTTGAGTCTATATGACGGCTGAAGGAAGTAATGAAATGGCAGTCCCATGAGAGACACAAATCCACATACTGTAGGTATATCCAAGTGTTATAGTGTGAATCAAAGGCTGCCGTCTGGCAGGCATGGCTCAGAACACTGACAGCCTGACTAAAGATTTTCACAAGCCATAGCTGGTAGAAATTGTTAAGACATCGGAGAGAAAAGCAGATGGGGAGCAGGCAGAAGTATTCAACACGGAGACGGAGGAAAGATTTCATTTTGTGTGAGATGTGTATTTTGCAAAATCAGACGTTGTGCTTAACTGTGTGGGTTTGGCAATAGCATGGCTGCCGATTAAACGTGGTAAGGGAAATTGGCATTCCGGTAAGGTGGGAATACCCATTCATTCCGTCATTCTCAAGGGAACAAGTGAACATCTGCCTGTATTTGAATATGTGTATATTAGTATCTGCTTTATCCCAAAGCAGAGACTAATGTAGGCCAATATTGTACTGTAACACGTATTCCAGCTGTTAAACTTACCCAGTAATAACCTTCAAATATAATAACTATTGGCTTTAAATTCCTGAGAGTGGAGATCAATCTGTATGTTCACTTTACCTAAAAGTAACTGTTGAGCACTGAGCAACAGTGTGGTTTAGTCTGAGAGTAAGCTATGCAATAGTCACAATAAATGTGTTTCCATCCAAGTTTTTATGGTAGCCAGAGGTGGAAATGATCAAAGCATAATGCGACAAAATGCAATGGAAACAGACAGCTAATACATCATGACATACATGAAGCATGTAACATATACTGTATGTTCACTTATTAAAACAAACCTCAAGAACAGCCTTTTTTCATCTTCGTAACATTGCCAAAATTAGGCACATCCTGTCTCAAAACGATGCTGAAAAACTAGACTGTGCATTCGTTATTTCCAGGCTGGACTACTGTAATTCCTTACTATCAGGTTGTCCAAATAAGTCCCTTAAGACTCCCCAGCTGATCCAGAATGCTGCAGCGTGTGTTCTGACAAGAACTAAGAAAAGAGATCATATTTCTCCTGTATTAGCTTCTCTGCATTGGATTCCTGTAAAATCCAGGATTGAATTTAAAATCCTGACCTACAAAGCTCTAAATTTGTCCCACTAGAGCACTGCGCTCCCAGAATGCAGAGTTACTTGTGGTTCCTAGAGTCTCTAAAAGTAGAATGGGAGCGAGAGCCTTCAGCTATTAGGCTCCTCTCCTGTGGAACCAGCTCCCAGTCTGGGTCCGAGAGGCAGACACCATCACCACATTTAAAAGTAAACTTAAAACTCTCCTCTTCGATAAAGCTTATATTTAGGGAGTGAGGAGTTGCAGCGTTTAGCCAGACCGGCGGGGGAGGGTGTATGTCTGCAGACACAGCACCCCTTCTCTTCTCTGTTTCTCTTTATAGTCAGATTAATCTACCATATAATCAATGATATAATAAAGTAGAGTGAGGCAGGCCAGGACAGCCCGATCGGGCAGGGGAGAGTTCTAGCCCGACCAGGCTCCTCTCCTTAACCTGTCTCCCTTAATTATGCTGTTATAGTTTTAGACTGCCGGGGGACTTCCTTTGACACACTGAGCTCCTCTCTCCTCTCTCTTTCCATCTGTGTGCATCCTTGTCCCAGAAATGCTTGTTAATAAGTTAGCTTATGAGTCCTTATGTTTTTTTTTTCGCCCAGCATGTTTCCTTGGATTAGGGTGGCAACTTAATCATGGTTGCAGCTGTCCCGGTGGTCCTGCCCCGCGCCCTGCTATGCCCTGTTACACCCTGCTCCGTACTGCAGTGCCCTGCTACGTCCTGCTGCGTCCTGTTTAGGGCTGGGTATCGTTCAAAATCTTTCGATCCGGTGCCAATTTCGATACCTCAGTTTCGATACCGATTCCTAACGATACTTTTTTTGATACCATATGTTTTAAAATCCATTTCAACATCAACAAAAATACATTAAACACAAAGCTTTTATTTTCCACCTTAATTCAGAATTCCACCTTAAGAATCAAAACAGTTATCAAACTTAAAAAATTCTGGTAAAACTACTCACTCAGAGTAACATTAATAAAAGTGCCTTGCCTTGCAAGCTCAGCCTTTCAGTCAGTCATCAGGGCAGAGAAACCACCGTTGTGGCTGCTTGTAAGAAGAAGTGTAACGTCAACAGCACCGCGACCGCTTTCGGCTCGCCATTAATATCATATCGCAGCAAACGCTTTAAAAAACTGTAACCACACTTGAAACCAACCGTGACTCTCTGTGACTTCAACATAACTGCAGACAGTTTACTCCGTCCGCACCTCTCCGTGTGTGTGTGTGTGTGTGTGTGTGTGTGTGTCGGTCGGAGCTCCGCTCTGTGTCAATATGCAGAGAGGACAGATAAGCTTGCGCTTACTGTTTTTTCGATACCATAAAAGCATCGACGTTCGGTACCCAGCCCTAGTCCTGCTACGCCCTGCCAATGCTCTGCTGTGCCCTGCTACATCCTGTAACACCCTGCAGTGCCCTACTATGCCATGAACTACTACAACTACTATTTCTGGTCATTTGTTCCATTATCTTTATTGTGACTATTATTGCCATTGTTCATCACACCCCCAACCGGCATCGTCAGACACCGCCTACCAAGAGCCTGGGTCTGTCTGAGGTTTCTCCCTAAAAGGAAGTTTTTCTCATCACAGAGGTTTCTTCCTAAAAGGAGTTTTTCCTCGCCACTGTTGCACTAAATGCTTGCTCCTGGGGGAATTACTGGAATTTTTGGGTCTTTGTAAATTATAGTGTGGTCTAGACCTACTCTATCTGTAAAGTGTCCTGAGATAACTCTTATGATTTGCTACTATAAATAAAATTGAATTGAATTAGAGAGGGACAAAAGCTGCAAATGAAAAAGATGGAAAAGTTGAAGGAGAATGAGGTCATAATCATGCCGAGTCATTGACGTGCTCTGCTTTTCAAATCCTTCTTTTCACATGACAGCTGGGTATATTTTGAGCACATTCAATGTTTGAGTCCCTTTAAAAGGTGTTCATTTTTGAACATGCTCTTCTAGTAATTCCTTGCAGAGCCACATAAATGTGTGGAAACTGGGAAATACGAGAGAAAGTGGGTGGTGGGCCGAGGTCACTGGTGAACAGAACGATGGTCGATAAGCTTTTTGACAAGATCACTGACTGGAAAGGAAAAAAAAAGAACAGAAAGGCAAGGACAAATTATAGGAATGTTGTAGCTAAAAGGAATATACCTGTCAAATCTCAAAATGTCATTTGTGACATGAAAGAGGGGCATAGCATCTAGGGACTCAAGATTCATATTTGTTCTTCTCCTTTTGTATGATTTTCACTGAAATGCCTGCAACTTTATCCAGGATATTCTGAACATCAAATTGGCCCACCATTCTGTAACAGAGTGACGTAACCAGGACAGGGAGTGGCACTGGAGACTGGGCACACTGTGCTCCATATTCCCAGGCTTCCATTGATTTTCTAACTCTAATATGGCATGTGGCAGCGCAGGCTACAGTAACGTGAGCCAGGGACACACTACACCCAGGAGTGCAGTTTTCAAATATTGGCGGTGAACGGAGGGATAAAAATGGATCCCCGTATTGATAATCAAAGCTAATGACTGTGTCAGTGTGTCACATTTAGCTCTAGTGAACGTTTTGACAACATGGAACCCTAGAAATGGTGTTTAAGAACCTCTGCTCTAAAGGCCATATAACAGTTTTGGAGACAGACTCTGATACTGCTGCTCCAATAATAGGTCAATAGTAATGTGATAGAGGAGATGGGGGTAAGGTGATACTGTTACCGTTCAGAGATGCACATATCACTGGATATATACATTCATTCATTTATGCTAATGGAGTCAAGACAATAGGTAATGATTTACTGTCCTCAGAGTGGAAGGAAGAAGGTTTAGAAATAACAATTTCAATTTATTATTTGTTTACTATTTTTACAACTGGTGACGTAAAGAATATGTCACTAACTTCTAGCCTATATTGAAGAAGATTCACCAAGTGTTGCACAAACAAAAGAAGCCACACACAAATGCCCAGAAACAGCCTGAACGTGGAGATTAATACTTTGCTCAAATGGGCTTGAAATTTGTCATGATTCTCTCATTGCGAACTTAATTATATTTTACAAGGGATGAAATCCTCTGTTAACCGCCGTCTTTCCACATGAAGGAAAAATATTTGGGCTTCTCAATTTCCCTGCCATGTGTACCCCGTTCTGCATGCGCAGCCTTCATCCAATATTTGAAGTTATTACAAATTAATTTCATATACTCTGGAGCTGTGGAGGCTACCCATTCTGGACGGCAGTGGAACTGATTGGAAACATTCATTATCTTCGTCACTGGCCAAGACGGACTGGCATGCGAGACAAGGGAGAATTTCAGGGGGATGACATTACTTGTGACAGGGAAAAATAAGTTGAAAATGAAAATGGCCATCATGTGGGAGATAAGAACAGATATCGAGAAAGAGCAACGAGATAAAGAACACAGTGAAATGGGCTTAACTAGACGCTGGTGTGATGCAGATTCAAATATATTCATCTACGGGCTATAAACACACATAGCAAATATCAGAGTTTAACTTAATACTTTATGCAGTAAGACATTTTTAAGACCAAATATCAATATCAATATAAAATTAAGAATGAGTTTTGGGCAAATCATGCACAAGTAGATCATTCTAGGATTAACATTTTTTTCTGCAATTTGTGAAAGTATATTAAAACACGGTGGATTTATCTAAAGCAGGGGCTTTCAAAGTTTGCCTGTGTGGGTTCCCCTCCAACAAAATAGAGACAGCCGCGCCCCCCCGAAACCCCAGAATAAAAGTTTTGGAACTACAGTTCCCATGATTTGGGAGGTTTGGGGATAAACAGTAAGTATATTGTTGCCATGGAGTCAGTAAGTTAGCTGTGGTCTACAACGTGCCCTATATTTATTTATACTGGCACCATTAAAAGTACGCCAATTATTAGCAGTTCCTGTTTGCAATGTACCATTGAATGTACTCAAAAGTTACGACTTTAAGAAGTACACATTTTGACACACCAGTCCTTTAAACAGTGACACCCTACTCGGGAGATGAAAACCTTTCATCTAGAACACACCTTTATCCAAAAAGTAAGTGTACAGTAGTATGTAACTATTAAGATCAAAACTTAATCAAAATTTGGATAATATAATGTACACAAGATATTATTATTCTGTTGAAACAAACCTGCATCACTCTCCTTCCTGGGAGGGAATATAAAGATACGTGGAGAGGAAGGCAGTCCTCTGTAAGTGCTCAGTAAAACCCAAGCCTCTGCTGTCTTTCAGTCAATCATCACTATTTATTCCTCTGTGATGTGACCTTTCCTTGGCCTTTGCCCCTGAAGGTATCAGTGTTGACATCATTTAGACAACAATACATCGACAGACTCTGACCTGAGGCTACATCTAATAACTTATAATCCCTCCATCACTGGAGGCTTCAAATTGATTCCTATTCATTATCTGAACACATGTTACATCTGACTAGTGGCCATTGATGGACTAAGGCATACTATATTCATTGAGCTGTGAATTTCATCAGTTGTGAATCTGTGCTACGGGTTAGTTACTGCGAGTACCCTCCTGCCCGAAGGCTGACTTTTGTTTGTCTTAGATGGATGCCTGAGGCAGGACATAGGGCCTTTAGGGATGGAAGAGATGGGAATGACAGCTACATTCTTCTGCTTTGCTTTCACATGACATGTATACTGTTCTTCCAAACCACAGTCCACCTGCATACAACCTTTTTTAACAAAGTGCACAGTTTTAACACCATTGCCAGAAAATAAGATTTGATGTATAAAAGAAAAACGGAGAACACTGAACTATGCATGTAATATTGTCTCACATTTTCTTGATATCTATGTGAGAATCCTACTAATGATGTCATCGTGACAGGCAAGCATGCATTTTCTTTTGTGTGAGAGTGCGTATTCCATTAGGATTGGACAAGTGATTACACACATTTTTTTTGTGCGTGTGTTTCTTGAGCTATCCTGAAATTAAACTGCTAGAGTAAAAGCAATTAACACGAAAGGGAGGCTTACGTTTACATATTCAACTGTAGAGCAACCCTACAACTAAGGTAGGGTTGAAGTTAGGGAAAGATTGTGGTGATGGCAAATAAAATGGTTTAAATTCTACCTTTCCAAAGTTATAATGTTTAGTTCTCATTGACATTGAATGTGTGAATTCAATTATACTGGACTTATTATATTATACTGGATATTATATTGAGCTTTTATTTATGTTTTGTCCTTTTCATGTACATACTCTACATTAGAGGGGCAGAATATTATATATAATATATAACAAGAAACACCTTTGAACATAATGCAGTCCAATACAACACCACCACCCACTCTGAGCTCAATGCTAAACCATAACATTGAATTAACACCTCTACGAAAGTGTCAAAAAACCCTGAACATTACAGGCACCATAAAACACTTTACAACTGGCAGAACAGTTGTATTATATTGCATTCAATAGCACAGGTGTACGTCATAAAGTAGCCAATGAGGATGTGTGTTGCTTTAGATGCTGCTATTTTTAATGCAATGCTCTGTCTATATAGTACTGCATTGTGTACTGTGTTTCCTATTACCTTGCCTTGTCCTGGATTTTCTCATGTTTATTTCATAGCATTGCGTCAATTTACATTATGTTGCTTTACACATTACCGCACTGCATTGTGTTTGACTGTAATTATATTACAGTACATTGCGTGTCACTGTGTCATGCTTTGCTGTGTTGTGTAATTCTGCTGGGGCTTGAACGCCGTTATGCATCATCTGCATGTTTGTTTTTTTACAACAAACACAGTGTTTCATTACATATCATTGCATGGTATGGTCGCCAGGCAGGTGTATAAAGGCCTGAAGGATTACACTCATCCTCAGAAAAGGTGCCAGAAGTGGGCCTGCAGGACACAGGGCTTTGGGCTAATCTGGTTATACAACAACACTATTGTTTGTCACAGAGTCGTTTAAGTGTTGCTAGCTTGAAGAGGTATTAGTGACATCATCGCAAGCTGTCTAGTGTTCACAGGATTATAATACAGCTTGTTGTATTGCTGAAAGTAAATCCAAACCAGCTTAATGTTGTTTAATTGTGAAAACATGGCAACAATACATTAACCTACATGAAGCAAATTAGATAGATATAATTGATAGATATTGTAGCACACATACAATACAGACAATCTGTACAAACATACTGTATACCCATATACAGTCTATGTATATACCCCATATACATACACACACATACAGCTCCATCCATTAGTCACTAATTAATTGGATGAAAAAGCAAGGCATATTGATTTTCCAATGACACAGACTCAGGGTTTCAAGATCACAGTGCACGCAGAACTGTGAGTGTGTGTGTACTCAGCTTGTGTGTGAGTCTGTGTGTGTTTGTTTGTGTACTATATGCACAGTGGTATGTACAGTCTAAGTGTCTTATCTGGGCCAACCACCCTTCATGTCCATGTTTGGGCCCTTGGAAAGCAGGCCTCAACGGTGCAGTGGTTGTCATGTCCATAAAACGACCCCCCTCAAACACACACGAGTTTCAGGAATGGTAATATCTCATCTCCCTGCTGTACAAAGCAGACTGTTCCACTTTTAGAGCTGAAGTGGTGGGGAGGTCTAGCCAGTGAGGTATTTTAATGAGATTCCATGACGTTTAAAAAAAATAAAAAAACATCTGGCTCCTTCATATAATTCTTTGGCTGTGGCAGTAAAAACGCACCCTGGAAATCAGAGTCATGTGTTTCCGTTGGTATGAGGACATGTGCTCAGATTGCAGGAAACTGCACAATCAAATTATGTTGCCATATATTTTTTCCTCTAATTAAGTGGGTTAGTATGTGGTTCACAGTATGTAGTATGTGGCTTAAGGTCACACTTACATTCTAGGATAGGAGAAAAAAATGCTCCGGGTTGTTTGCATTTATTTAAACCAATCACAATCGTCTTGGGCGGTGCTAAGTTTCGGACGCAGCGAAGGTGCCGCTGCAAAATAGTCTCGGTAAGGAACTTGTTTTGGTGGAAGATTTGCACCCCACAAAAGAAAACAGCACATAAAATATTAAATGAAGTTAACGATTCACACAATACAGTAACATGAGCTATTTAAATTATCTGGATACATGGTTAAACATAATTTGTTCTTACTAGTGTGTACTTCATCCATAGCAAATCCCTGCCATTTGGTCCCAAAACGTCCCAGTTAGATAGTAAATGCCGTAAACATATTCTTTGAAAGTGTTTACAATCATTCCCCGAAAATACCAAGCAGGCCCGCTTTATTGCACGATCCAAATTTTCTTCAAAACTTGCCATTTTCAGCATGTTAGCTTGCTAGCTCAGAGTTTGTTGTTGTTTCCTGTAGTGGAGGGATTTTGAGAACGGCAACACACAGAGAGCGGAAGGTGGGGGGCTTTATCCTAGAAATGTACTTCCATTGTTCCAGACTAGTATGTGGTAAAGGGAACATGTCCAGTAAACACAGAACCAGAGTGGCTTTAAATACAATATTTGTTTTACAGTGGTAGCTGCTTTATTATGGAAGCCACGAAACTTCTAGGCAAGACCCGCCCTTCAATAGCATTCACACGCTACTATTGGCCAGGTGTCCATGCTTACGCAAGGTAACGTAACCCAATTTGTTCAGGTCCTATCCCCTGACCAATCGGCTATCCTGACCTTAAACGCTCGAGGTCAATGCGTAACCCCAACCAATCGAACTGTTTCGTAGGGCAGGACTTGCCTAGAAGTTATGCGTACCATAATAACGCGTGGTAGCTAGCTGCAGTGCATTCTGGGTCAGATGATGAAAGTAATGTTTTGCCAGGCTAAGAAAACACTTAGTGAGGCTTCATCATACTGTTTCTGTACTTTATGTGAAACATAAAGAAATGTATGTTAGTAGTCCATGTGGGGAGGTGTCCATATCCTATATTTGCCGGAGGGCATGTGAATGAGTCTCCAGAGAGGTGGTGTGGGGTTAAGCGGGGAAGAAGAACTGATAGAGGACAGGGAGGTAGTGAGAGAAAGAAAGCTGACTGTGGCTGACTGTGAGACACAAAGCCCTTAATTACACTGTACAGGCATCACAGGAATAGCAGTCTGCCTGGCTGTAATGGGATCCAGATGAGGGAATTATAACATTTCCTGACAAAATGGCTTCAAGATGGCCGTCAACGCTACTGTCCTGACTTCTAATAGAGCCGATGGGAATTAAAGAAGATTGCATGAGGGCCGGTTGTGGGGCTAGGACACAGAAGGGGGTAATGTGTGCGCACAGTGCAGTACCCATGTGTGCTCAGGGTAAGGCTGAATGATCTGAGAAAAAATATGTAACTACCTCCGCCGAGAAGGTTATGTTTTCGGTTCGGTTTGTCCCTTTTTTTTATTTGTTTGTTGGTTTGTTTGACTGTCAGCAGGATTATGGAAAACTACTCGCAGGATTTTCAAGAAACATGGTTGTAGCTTGGGCCAAGGAAGAACCCATACATTTTGGAGCAGATCCAAATCACAGGGCAAACATATTTAACACTTTGAGATAGGGCATTTGTGCTGCATTCATGTGGTGTCGGAATAATCTGAAAAAACGAGTTCCTGACTGGTTCCTGACACTGCATTAACATTGTAAGATGGGGCATGCCTTGGCCTACGCTCTGAGTGCCCTTCTAGTTGCAATTGATACTGTGATTATGTTCTATAAAGTATACACCACACATGTATTCGTGGTCTACATAGAACTAAACAAGATACAGTTATTCCTCGCTTTTCAAATGCGTGTCAGAATTTTTAAGTAAACTTAGCTTGTTTTCTTTAAAATAAAAATACACAAATTTAGTTTAAAGCAAGATGTTACATCTGTGTGTACTTGCTATTACCCGATAATTTTCAAATACCATTATGCTATTCAAAAATGTTTTCTGGTGGTTTTATTTATAGATGACAGCTACCTAGTTGCACAATTACTGGTAATAATGACGCGCTTCCCAAAAGTGGCATCCGACAAATGTCTTCGCAATGTACATGAACTAAAGGTTAATGTTTCTCCTCATGATACTGTTGACAGTTCTGCGCTGAATCTTAAGCGAACATGCCTGATATCAGCAGCCGGCCCCACAAAGTTTCTTATTTAGGGCTATGACCGAGCGCCAGAAGTATGCCTCTCAACACAGTGAATGTGATACGGACAGAATGATGTAACAACAGAAACATGTGATTTTTGATGGACGTGAGACTTTGATCTCAGAAAACAAAGCAGGCGAGATGACACGAGTGACCACTGAAAGAGAGAGCAAGTGAGAAGAAAGAGAAGGAGCAATATCTGGTGAGTGTTGTGTTAGAATTGCAATATCAAAGAAAGCCTCACACAGCCCCATTGTTTTCTCTACTGCCGCCAACTCTCACCACCTCTATCTTTTATTGAATCAAATTTCCCACGAGCTCACTCTTTACACTCGTACCTATATTCTCCTTCCAGCTTTTGTTCCTGTCTTTCCTCGCTTTCTTATTGTCCATAACAGGTTGTGCCAGGTGACATTTCCAGTGAGAAACAAAGAAGCGCAGTTCCTGTGTGGAATCAAAATCTTTTTTTTATTTTTTTTTTTTACAATGAATAGCACTTTAAAGGAAGACATTTTTTTTCTGTGCACAACTCTCCTTTTTTTTCCCATCTCTCCGAGGTTTGTGTGAGTGATGAGAACAAATAGTGGGACTGAAGGGAGAGGAGAAACATACACCGGGGACTATTTTATCTACCAAGTTTCACTCTTTCCAACTCTTTTTCTTTCTCCTTCCAGGTGTAGTTACACCATTTCCCTCGACATCTCCATCTAGCTTTTGATCTCCACTAATCTTATCAGCAATGGTCTCACGATGATGTTGAAGCAAGACGTATAGCTTTAAAAACATGACAGATTGGGGAATAAGTGTGGATGTTTGTGATGCAACATTTTTTTTTTCTGGACGTTCAGGGTTGATTGAAACTTAAAGGTAACAACGGACGTGGGGATGCACGTGTTTAAGTACACGTGTGGTTAGGTATGGGAGTCAGGAGACCCCTTGATAAATGTATGACACAGACAGAGTGAAAATATTGCAAGCAGAGAAACAGAAAAAAAACATGAAAAACCAACGACAGAAAGTAATGTAAAAAGGGAACAGAGAGAGGTTGGGAGGTATTAGACGCAGAGTCCAACTCTCTGGTGGGGCCGACAGCATTAAATAAGTGATAAATATTCAACAGAAGGCAAGCAGGCACTCAAGAGACACCTTGACAGCCCAAACAAATACTTAGTGAGCACACTCTAGCAACCATACCAACATGTACCAGAATACCCAGCAGTCCCCAGTCGATTTTACTGACAGCAGACAACAGGGCAGAATGGGGCTATGGAAGACGCAGGTGATAAAAAATAAGGATGTGGTGTTCCGTAGGGGGGAGATGGAAGGAGGAGGAAGACTGACAATTTTTTTGTATTTTCTTTAGTACTTCCTTTGCCTCTAACATGCTTTTCCTTCATTTCCCTTTTCCCTCAAATCTGTGACCATTTCCCCCCCAATTAGTCCGTCTCCATCTCTGTGCTGTACCTCTGAAAAGTTCCAGAAATCATACCTGAACCTTCCTGCAACCCTGTCCTGAGGGGCCATCCATCAGCTGCTGGCTCCAGACAGATTGAGGGAGGTGAAAGGGGCGGATAAAGAGCTGGAAGGATGGATAGAGGTGGATGGCAGAGAGAGTTTTGCGGGTTAGGTCTGGGGTCAGAGCGGTAAGGCCAGTGGGGAGAGGGGGCGTCTGTACCGGGGGAAATGAGGTAATATGTTGGAGTCAGGTGAAAAATGGCCATGTCGCTCTGCCGGGACAGCTTCTCCGCCTCGCTCTGCTTACCAGGAGGTGAGAGGGGATTTTACTCCTTCAAGGTACAGAACAACACACACACACACACACACACACACACACACACACACACACACACACACACACACACACACACACACACACACACACACACACACACACACACATACACACACACACACACACACACACACGCTGAGACACATGTGGCAACACACTGCACCCATGTACAAATGCAATTACACAGCTACACACACATGAACACTAATCGAGTACAGACACACAGGAGAGGCGGTCCATGTATTTTCTCAACAACAACAAAAAAGATATAAAGAGAAACATTCACACTAACTTGTCTCGAACATGTTTACAGTTACAAACACATGTTCGCATAATTTCTCAAATTTACTCATGTGCTCACAGCCATACTCATCACAAACACACACACACACACACACACACACCAACACAAAGGTTTCTATGTATTCTTCAAAGTAAATGTTAACTGTTCCATTCAGTAAAAAACATTGTGTCCCAGTGTCACGATATGCATTCACATCTTCAATGCACCTTCAATCACAGTCGTGGTTTCATAGAGAATGAAAGACGCAGTGAAAGAGAGACAACGGGAGAGAAGATGATATATTGCACGCAGCTGTTTTCAGCCCCCCAAAAAACACTGTACACTACCTGCTCAGCACCCAATGGCCCTGATGAACATCAGGGTTTGGTACCGAAACCCGGTGCCAGCACCGGCATCTACTGGAACGAATAGCAATGCGAATTTCAGTGCGTCATTCTGGTGTCACTTAAATGGCTGCGCTGCTCTCTGGGTTTTCCGAAACAGACATTAGAGGCAACAAAAGCAGCATCGCACATGAAGCTAGTTAACATTACACAGCAGGTAACGTTAGCCTACTTTTAGCTAGTAGCTGACCTAAACACAGTTAAATATGCTTACAGCTAAACAGGACTTAATGGTGCGTTCAATTGTAATTCGTAAGATCATGGTTAAAAAGCTTAAAAGCTGATATGTCAATGTTGTGTTCACAGATTGTTGCAGCTGCCTCCAAGTGGTGAAAATAATAATAATAATAATCATGTAAAGAGTGATTATAGGTTGAGAAAAAGCACAGTAAGTGGGCATCTTCCACCAACCAACACCACAGCGACTGTGAGCCAAGGTTCTCTTCATGTCGGTTCAGTCTGCACGTACACATCCCAGAGTTTGACCACTGACACAATTTCTTTCCATTCAAAGACCTAAAATGGCACATTAACATTTGGAACAGAGCCACACATCATCCATTAACCAACCCTCTCTCCTCCCCCTCACAGCACACTCTTCCCCTATCCAAATCATTAATAGTATGTAAATCCCATCATCACCATCACTCGCTGTGTCTTTCTACAGATGTTGACAGGCTCCACATTTTATAGGTCAGCAGTAGAACGCCCTAGCCGGTTAAAAAGGTTGAGCTCAAAGGCCGCTCGGAAGAAGGCAGTGATAGAGGGAGAAATGAGATGGCAAACACAGGAGCAGGGAGGGGTGACTAGCTTCCTCTGATGTCACCGGCTCCCCATGGAACTCGGACTCTTTGCTGTTTTTTATTTGACGTGTCTTTTTCACGAGCCTTTCAAATTGTACGTTAGTGACAGTGACAGTGACAGCGTTGGCAAGCAACACATTCGTCATACTGTTCAGAGCCTGCTTTTAGACGTCCTTTGAGACCGGCTCTGCTGGCTACAAGTAGAGAGAGAGGGAGGGGGGACTAGCACTTCTGGCTGCCCAGCAACTAGAGAGGGAGAGAAAAGGCACATAGACGAGGCACAGACTGGACGGACGGAAGGAAGAAAAATTACAGAATGAAACAGAAATCAGTAATGGATTTACTAATTTAATGTTTTTACTGTTTATATTTCTGTTAAAATTTCTATGGCTTTAGTGTTTATACTTATGTGTCTGTATGTATGTATACATACACACATATATATATATATATATATATATATATATGGTTTTATATTATGATTGATATTGTTTTAAACATTTCACTGTTTTTTAAATATATTTTATTCATTTTTTACTAATCTAAGTGTGCATTAAATCTCTAAATCCATTTTTATTGTATTTCTTATTGTTATTCCTTTTTCTTGTCTGATGTTTTTCAATCACTGTTCAGCACTTTGAATTGCATTTTGTTATGTTTAAAAGGTGCTATATAAATACAAATTGATTGATTGATTGATAAGTTGATTGATTGATTGATTGATTGGTTGATTGATTGAAGAGTTTTTGTAAGGGAAATCGGACTGGAACTCTAGCTTAGCAGCTCCCCCAATCAGCAGGACTCAGGGCAAAAGTCTAATATCTTTAAAATAGTGCAGCCTTTGAACTGAGGCTGATCTGAGTGTGGTCCCAGAGCTCTCTTACTGTCAGTGACTGAATCCGGCAGTAGTTCAAGGTCCTTCAGAACACTGAGGACGGTTGCAAGGTCCACTGAGGAAATTTTTTTACTAAGGAATAACTAAAAGATCCACTTAATAAACCTTAGATCATGTTTTTAATAAGTTGTTGCACATGAACTTACTTAACCTTGAAAAATTAACTTGGTGAATGGAAAGGAAATTATTTCATACCCATGTCATTGGATGTTACTCGCCAGTGGCATTACAGAAGGAAATATAAATTAGAAATTAAATGTGGAGTTGACTGTAGACTGCTTTTCATTTCTATATAATGTAAGTCGAGTTTCATTGGTGTGTGATATGTTGTGTTTCCTTTTGGGCACAATTCCCACTTTCATACAAAAAGGCCTTAATACATTTTGGGAAATAGACTAAACGCAAGCAGAGCCACTTCATAGGGAAGAGTGTGGTTCAACAATAACTGATGATTGCAATTAATGTCAGAGCGTGTGCATAAATCAGAGACAAATGGTGCCGAGTTTCATTCTGACCCATTGATGACTCATTTTACTGAAGCGAACACAGCCATTAGCTGTTGGTTCATTTCTTCCTGTAATAACATGGTTATTGATAAGTTGAGTTGCCAGGCTTCAGGCCCCTTATCTTATCATATTATTATGTTGTTTCTACTATCGTGTACACAAGGGCGGACAAGATGGGGATGGAGAGACAAAAAGAGAGCAAGAGAGAGAAAGAGGTGTCCCCAGTAAGTGCAAATCAATCACATAAAGGAAGCAATTCAGCCTGGCACAGGTAGAGGAAATTAGAGAAAAGCCAGCAAACCACACACGCAAACGTGTACGCACAACAACACAAGCATGCACATACACACACATGCTTTGACTGGTCTTGGTGAGGTTGAGAGGAAATTGGACAGTCCGGAAGTAGTCCTGAGTACTGGGCGGTGATTGTTGTGTCATGGGAGTTTTCCTCTATTCTGTCCGTCTCTTTAAATAGCTCCAAGAAATTGGTTTTTACTCACTGGTAATATTAGATCACTGCGATTGGATCACACGTGGCCAGAGCACCAACTGTCCTTCCAATCTTTTTTTTTTTCTTTATCTCTACCCGACAGCTGCAGATTATCTGCTAAAGCACTCTTGTTGCATTGATTTAGCAGTTGTTCTTCTGCTTTTTTTAAACAGTAATTCTGTAGTGTAGCGATGAGGAGCTGCTGGTACCAGAAGTACTTCTTAGCGCTATAAATTCACACTTTTTTGACATATACTTCAATTTTCCTTCAAAGAGAAACACTCAAGTCTCCTGGATGATTTTAAAATATGATAGATTTATGTTGTGGCCAGTTTGGTGATCAGTTTGGTATGGCAAATTGTTCTAAAAACTACAACTGAGTCAGCGAGTCAGAGGCGTAGCAACTGGGGACAAAACACGCTACCATTATTACTAAATTCAAAGATGCAGCATCCAAAGGTGGAATCGTTAAGCCCTAGGATAAGCGCAAAATTATCATTTATATTGAAACATTTTCAACTCCTTGTCGGATGATCGAATAGTTTTGGAAGCATTGAATTGTTGCCCTTGCACATTGTTAGAAGAAATAATGTCATTGTCATTTTTTTTATTTTAGTTAATCTGGTGGTATTGTTATTATGTTCCTTGACGTGTGTGTGCATGTATGTATCCCTTGACCTTGTGTAATAATAAAAGAAGAAGAAAAAAACGGATTTCTGCCAGACAGCAACAAGCACAGACCGAGCTTTGCTGTAAACGTGAGTTGTTTAAGCTGTATGTGAATTTATCCACCAAGTATGAGTTGTACCGATGACCCCCCTCCCTCCACATCCAGAGAGTCGGCCTCCTGCCAGGAACCTCAACCTCTGAACTTGAGGGCTCCCCACTAAATGCTGACCAATCACTGCGCAGACTGACACCTTGCTGACTGAGATAACTACGACCGAGATTCTAAACCCCATCGTCCCTTTCCCACAAGTCACGAATATACACACACAGACAAAGACACAGAGACACACACACACACACACACACAAGCCCGTGTAGAAAACCCACTCTGGTTAGATGTGGTTAAACGGTCAGGTGTTGAGCTGTAACTGTTACCGGTGTGTGCTTGTCTGTGTGCATTAAATGCCGCAAGCAGTGTATGCTTTTGTGTGCATCTGAGATCAGGTCCATTTCCGTGCTTGTTAAATGCCAGGTTGCGGTTCGAAGGCATAAATATTTCAGCGTCTGGCTGATAATCACTCTGATTAAGTGGCTGACATAGAACAAGGCTGGATGAACCAAGTGGAGATAACTGGAAGTGAAATGGAAAAGGGGAAGAAGAGGAGACAAAGTGAGGAGAAAAAGAAAGCACCCAGGCTACTGTTCACTACTGTGATGAAAGAAATGTGAAAATAATACAGCACCGTCGGAAACATTGTGTAGTGTTGTAAGTAAGTGGAAGGATTCATTGGAGCATTTGACTTGTAAATGCAAAGAAGAGGTTTCTCTTTTTAATCCCTTGTAAGGATGTTTAATCTTCAACGTTTAGAAACGTACAAAGAACAAAGAAACAATGTTTAGCAATCCTATATTGTCAGTACGTCAATAAAATCTCAGTCAGCCAATTTGAGAACAAACTAAATCTCTAAACTAATGAATGTAGATTTACAGCTGAAAGATCCTCTCTAACTGGCAGTGTTTGGATGTTGGAGTGCAGTGTGGATCTATGATCTGACTTGATGTTGATCAAACATTCTGGGCAATCACCAGACGTTTGTATAAAATGTCAGATGGGGTCAAATATGTGTTTATTATCCTTTTTAGAAATTGGGAGAAGGTAGTTGATTCTCAAATGCATTTTTAACCTTTTCCAGGAAAAGGTTTAGATGCATGTAGGTCATAAAATACTTCTACACGTGGCCCGGAAATGCCACCTGTCAGTTATAGTAAAAAGAAAAAGGGCAAAATTAGATATTAGAGAGATAAGACACAGGTTTAGACAGAATTCTGTAGTGTTTATTTCCATGTTTCTCTCACCTGGGTTAAGGTTGTCTTGGAGGAAGTAAAGCTTCAAGCCTTTGGGTTTCTGCCTCTGGCACTACGAGGACGGTTTAGTCCAGCTGTGGCTGTTACTAGATGTTCAGCGTAAATACTCACTATTGCAGAAAGCTTTAGCAGGATGATGAATTTGAAATTGCCCCGGGGATGCTGCACTACATCGGACGCGGGCAAGACTCTAGGTGTATCTGGTAAGAATATGTGGAAGGATACATAGTGATTACAACTCGAAAATTAGCTTCTAAATTAATCTTCTTTATCGCTATCTGTCCTGCATGTATGTGCCATACCACAAGAGCATTTTGAGGATGCCATCTATCATCAAAACCATGGAAAAATAATCTCCCCTCAGCCTGAGCAATAGGCTCCGATACATTGCAACAGGCAAACCACAAGAGACCATTCTCGTTACACTGATTTCCCCCCTTTCTATTTTTCTTAATTCATTTTCTACCTCTTATCGACTTGATTAAAAGATTAGAGAAGGTTGGGTAATTATTAATAGCTTCCATCTCTTTTAGGTTCAACCATACTATTAACATTTTTTATTCTCACTGTCCTTGCTCCCCTCATCTTTGATTTGGTGCGTCTTTCACCGCCATATGCAAATACAAGGACACACTCTGTGCGCAATGCACAAAACACACACACAATTTAATTATGAGCCAATTACAGAAACACTTTCATGCTATTCTTTGTACCGCCTTGCCCTCCTAAGTGTTTCATCTAAGGTGTGAAACACAGAAAACAAGGCAGTGGAAGGAAAGCAAAATTGGGTAAGTTGATTGTTTGTCTTGTCCGGCAGCACCGAATCAGATAAGCTCATAATTCTGTGCTGAAGAATGCAGTTTCTATATGCGTATGCAGCATTCTGGGCATGCACCTGTTGATGGCTTAACTACCAGACAGAATGTGATACTGTGAGCCAGAAGTGGGATTTATGTGGTTCTACAGGGATCCAGGTGTGAATATGTCAAATAGTAAGAAGTGCTTTTGTGTGTGTGTGTGTGTGTGTGTGTGTGTGTGTGTGTGTGTGTGTGTGTGTGTGTGTGTGTGTGTGTGTGCCTGTGTTTGTGTGTTCTGAATGAGCAATGCTGTACACAGGTGCAAGAATTTATGACCTATTAGGCTCTTAAGTTTCTGAAGTAACTTAATACCTACAAAAACATTTACCGTGCATGCATGCGGGAAAATAAATCCACATTGAGTGCCTGCTTTAAGTCATATTTTACAGCAGGATTCAAATACACAAACAACATACATGCGACAAAATCCCCAAGGAATTACAAGCTTGTAAAGTACCGCTCTTTTCTTCCCCCACACCTCCTGCTATTACTCTCCCACCTGCTGCCTCCACCTTATGAAAAAGAAAATCCATTCCCTTTTCACTTGTCATTCCCCTTCCCTTTCATACCCCTGTGAAAATATGCATGTGCACTGCATTTGGAGAGCCACGGAGTAAATAGAAATAACATTAGCATACTAGAATTACAGCCTTGCGGTTGTATGCCTCTGCCAACCAGTCAAGTTGCAGTTTACATCCATGTCTGTCCAAACTCATATAACGTATCTACCGAAGACTTTGAAGGAATTTAATAAAAGGTATTAAATGGTACAGAGGACTGATAAATAGCTTCTTCACATGGTGCAAAACTGATGAGCTTGTGGTGGACTACCAGAGGAACAGGAGGCCAACTGTCTGGGTTTTCATCCAGGGAGAGGAAGTGAAGAGGGTGGACTCATACAAGTACCTTGGGGTCCAAATCAATAACTGGACTGGACTCACAACACTGAAGGGACAGAGCAGACTGTTCTTCCTGAAGAGACTCAGATCCTTCATTGTGTGTGTAGGTTCCTGCAGATCTTCTATCAGTCTGTGGTAGCCACTGTTCTTTTGCAATGGTGTGCTGGAGATCAGCAGCCTAAGCTGTTAAGGAAGGCCAGCTAGGTGATCAGGTTGGAACTGGACAGTGTGGAGGTAGTGGAGGAGAGGACGACAAGGGACAAAATCAAAGCCATCTTGGATGACCTTCCTCACCCTCTCTACAACGAGCTGTAGCAGATTGACAGCTTGTTGCAGAGAGGACAACATCAAAGCCTTGGAGTTGTTCCTCATCCCAGTCGAGGGTCTAAGGATAGAAAATGTTGTTTGCTGTACAGATTGTGAAGCACCTTGAGGCAAATTAGTGATTTGTGAAATAGGGATATATAGATACAATTGATTTGACTTGACTTTGTTGAGCTTTGATATTCTTGTTTTGCCGTTTGTCTATTAGTGTTGTTTATTGGGAGGAACAAAAAACTGACCAAATTCCTTCCGTTCACATGCTTGGCCAATCAAGCTTATTCTGACAAGAACACAAAGTTGTAGCCATGACAGTAGACAATAGGGGTGTAAGAAAAAATCGATACACTTGAGTAACGCGATATTTTATTTTGCAATACTTATTGCTAATTAATTTGCATTGATTTTCAAAAATGAAATATTCATGTAAGACAGTGGTTCACATTTATGTTGTGTTTAAACCCCCTACAGCTAGATGGGTATGCTGAGACACACTACTAGTGTCCCTGCCTAACAGTGCCTAGAAGCTAACAACGTAGCTATGGCTGAACTTTGGCCTACTTTAGCATATAAAAATGTACTCACTAAGAACCTGTGAACCACAATCCCAAACTGGCAGTTTGATTTTCTGTGTACAGAATTGTTTACCTAAAGTAAACTTCTTTGACTATTATGAACATCATGTCTTTTTTTAAATATTAGTTTTTCTAAAATTATACTTTAAAAAAATCCCAATATATCTCCTTACTCACAGTATCGAAATATATTGCATTATATTGAATAGTGACCCATGTATCGATTTGTATCGTACTGTCAGATTCTTGCCAATACACAGCCCTAGTAGATTATGCTTCAAATATAGATGCTGCTGCAAAGAAGCTACAAATTCTAAAATGTGGATGCTTTACACACATTTTCACCCCGGCAGCACAGAAGATCTATAGAATTACCCAATTTCAAGATGGGCACCCAAGATTAGTGTCACCAATTCTGTATCTAATGTGAAATATGATCACAATGTCCGCTTCTGTTCCTGAGTTATGGCGTTGAAATTGGCCAGAAAAGTGTTTTTGCAGAACATTATGATGTCACAGTGAAGTTGACCTTTTGGATATAAAATGTCATCATTTTATCCTATCAGACATTTAAGTGAAATGTTGTCATAATTAGCATATGAATTCTTGAGTTATGGCCAAAAACAGTTTTTGTGAGTTCACGGGGACCTTGACCTTTGACCAGCAAAATCAGTTTAGAGGATGTTTGTATCA
Organism: Perca fluviatilis; assembly: GCF_010015445.1. Lineage (NCBI taxonomy): Eukaryota > Metazoa > Chordata > Actinopteri > Perciformes > Percidae > Perca > Perca fluviatilis. The sequence continues at coordinate 9,237,329 of NC_053132.1, forward strand.
CATTTGAATTTTAAGGGGTTCCTGAGATATCACGTTCAAATAAATGCCCAGGAGGGGAGACGAGCACAGCTTAAGCATTTCTCACACAGACAAAGCAACTGGCTCACTTTCACATGACAACCCACACTGGTATGAGTTTAAAGTGTAATTGGAGAAAAAGGCGAAGATAATCAATGTGAACACAACGCTGGAATCTTAAACTAAGCAAAAAGGGAAACGCAGCACTTTTGTGCTTGAATCACACACACTGAGATGATGACAAGAATCTTCGGTCCTGGAAATCTGCAGACATACAGTACACTTGTGGGAGAGATGAGGCACTCTGGCCTCAAAAGTTTTTCTAAAACGAGATGGTTTCCAGCCACACTGCACTCTTCTCTCTCAACGGGAAGCCCAGACTCAATTATGCCACCCACAACACCAGAAGCCTTGACGGCATGCAATAAAAGTATAAAACATTAACAAGTTATTGTTTTTCTATGAGAGAGCTAGGTGCATAAAAGACCAAAGAGATGTATTATATCTTTAGGTGAAATGGTTCAGTCCAGCTCATTTTTAACCCAGAGTCTGCATTACCTCGCTGATGCAATAAGAAAGAGAGAAAACAACACGGGGGCAAGGGACTGTAATGCAATCCCATGAAGGCAGTGCATCTAGCTGAAACGTCAGAAATAGCCTCCTCCTCCTCCGTTCGGCAAATATGCACAGTCCACAATCCATCTCGCTTACTCCGCTGCCCCAAAGGATATAATCTTTGGTATATGGGAAAAACCCTATACATAATAAACATCCACAAGAGCTTCCTTGTTTGCAGTTTGGGCCTTTGGACTTTTTGACAGAATGCTTGAGGAAGTGTGTGCACTGCAGCACAAGCTGGGAATATTGTGCACGCTCTCCTTTGTTGCTGCAGTGCTGAGAGTGGTGGGAAGAAATGCAAAGCGGGGTGTAAAGGTGTGAAGAAGCAATTCATCTCTGCATGAATCAATCATAGAAAGAATACCAAGGAGAGAGAGTGTTGACTAATTGTTTGTGCAGTGTGGAGAGTTTGAAGTTACTGCAGTGCCTTCATATGCTGCCACCCCAATAGCTTGGAGCTATGCATAGTCCTCCTTGTAAATAATAATAATAATAATAATATATTTTATTTATATAGCGCTTTTCAAAGTACTCAAAGACACTTTACAATAAAACCAGTACATTAACCACATTAAAAACAAGTGAAGCAATACAACTGACACATAAAAGATGTAAAGGTACAACCAACAGAATTAAACCTGAATAAGTCAAATTATAAATGTATAAAAAAAAAGGCACTACACAATGGACACTGAAACGGGGCATCCTATGCAGCAGACTGGAAAATTGGAATGCTCTATATTGGGAACCTCAGCCCTAAAGTGGTAAATCGGATGCTGCCACATGCTGCCGCGTTTTCTCCACATATCACCGTGCGTGTCATTGAAAGTGAAGGCAGGCCCTCGGCATGAAAGGAAGAATTACAGCACTTTGCCTTTAATAGACTCTGCTGGTGAATATGCTAACTGTTACACCTCTACTTTGCCCTGCCACTGAGACAGCGGCAATGACAGGCATGAAATGTCACCACTGGGACAAAGAAAGCCAGAGAGACAAAGTCTGTGAAGGTAGGGGATGGCGACATGCAGCACATACTGTAGTTACTACTGAAAGGATTGGACCTAGAATATGCTATGATAACGTATTGTATAGACCTTGAGTGTCTGATATTGCACTTGTAACAAATAGACTGTTGTGTACAGCAAAAAAGAGAGGAGCAAAAGAAGGTGAGACTCCTACAAAGAAACACATGGATCAGAGCAACAAAAGGTCCAGGACCCAACATTCCATCTAATCTGACCCTGGCAAACAACAGGCAGGCTAAAAGGAACTGAAAACATTGTGATGATTGAGAAAAGTGGACACAGCATGAAATCACAAAAGCCTGTAGTCACGAACATTAAACACTGTGGGCACTCAGGATAAAATTGAGTCTGGGAGGCACTTTTCTGTTCTCAAATCTCTCCCGTCATTTTCTGCATTAAAAAGAAAAGGACAGGAAAATAGAAAAGAAAAGACAAGGCTGTGCCAGGACAAGTTGATGACAATGGACAATATGCCGCTCTTTCGACTTAATAAAAAGTTAAAGAGCTGGGTGAATTATACATGACTATATGGCAAGACATCAGCCTGCACATCCTTAAAATTGTAAGCTGTGTATTAAAGATTCCCTTTGTTGAACTCTGTCTCGACAGACAGCACCCTCTGCTGCGATCATCTGCGTACACTGCGTTCAAACACACTCATGCATTTTCCTTCTACATTTATCATTCTCCAAAAATAAGCCCGACAAAAAGGAGAGGAATGGGAGCGCTCTTTAGCGAGCACTCCACCAGTGATACCAATTGCATAAAGTCAAATATTTATAATGCTTCTTCTAAGACGGGGGAGCGGCACTATATGTTAGTGCACTATACATTCTAGGAGAACATGCTATCAAACAGTTTAGAAGGTTATTAATAATTTACTCTGCATACATGACATCTTGCTCCATGACCTTTAACACACTGTGTTCGCGAGACACAATGCTCTGTTAACAAGGGAAACAGGCAGCAGTTGTCATCTTCTCGCTCTGACTTCCTCCACTGATTTCCATGTGGCAGCCTCCATTTTTCAAGTTGTTATTCACAAGTAGTCACTTCTGCTGTACCACATTAAATGTGCTATGAGCTCCAAGAGAGCACACAGAGGGGACAAGATGACACAGGGGCAGGCTCAGGGACCCAGGGCTGGTGTATGCGTGAAAACAGCAGCCTGGTCTGGGAGGCCGGCATGGCCACAGAGGCAATTAGATACTTAGATGTCATGTTAAACATGCTCCCTCTCTCTCTCTCTCTCTCTCTCGCGCTGCGTTTTCCTGCTCCTCCCTCCCTCCCTCTCGTTCTGTCTCTGTCACCTCCCATCCTGCCTCTCAGATGGCTAATAGCCCATGTTTTGGACAGTAGAGAAAGAAAAAAAAGATGTGTGGAGGGAAATAATTGTTCAAGTCAGTAATAAAATATCAGAACAACTAAGTATATAGAAATCTTTTTGAGTCTTAGATTCAAAACGAACATGATTTTAACCTCTTCAACCCCTGTGGCGAAAACATCTCTATCTCTATCTCTAAACATAATCTAATTGTATTGACGAGTGGTGTAAAGCCCCACAGGACGTCATTATGAATTCTACTAAAGATCAAATTCTAGTCAAATATGTCTGACTGAATTACAAGCAAATGTGTTGTGGGTGCAGCTAGTAATAGGCATCCCATCATTCTGTTTTTCAGTCACGTACTCACACACTTGCCCCATCAATCATTAAGAGGCAGTCGGTTCTAGGAGGATTTCGTTGAATGTTTTTTTGGGCTTGCCATCATCTGACATGATGGGAGACTGCTTGGCAGATGACTCTGTCCAATCCATTTCTGCAGTATCACTTTGGGAGATGCTTTCCAAAACAGGTAGGTGGTTACTGGACACCTAGCCGATTCACTGTAGATGGAAAGGTAGTAACTCACTAGCCGAGCAACACTGAGGGTACTGAAATATACTACACTCTCTTAAAACAATTTTCTTCATTTTAATGCAAAGCCGAAATTCCTGACATCACTTCTGGGCTAGCCACGCTTCCAATTGCTTCTGTAACTCAGTGCGAGTTCCAGTTTTATCAGTTTCTCTGAAAAAGTGAAATGTGTTCCTGGGGTTTACTATCCATATTCTAAGATAATTAAGTATTTACTTGCTATTAGAATTCGAACTCTTAGGGAATTTAACAACAAGGAACAAGGAATCTGAGGAAATGGAGTTCCTTAAAAGCAGCTGTTTCACTGTCTGTAAAAATGGGGTAAACCGCAAGACATGCTGTTGAACCAGCTTAGTTGTATGGCTGATTTTTTAGTAATTTGCATTACTGTCAGTGTAGTTTGGATTTAGGTCTCCTGGAGCAAAAATTTGAAGTTTTTACTTTGGCTCACTATTGGCAGTAGACAAGCCAGTCTTTATGTGTATTACCATCACGTACTAGACAGAAGTGTAAAGCACTTGATTGGCAGTGAAGTAGAATAAATAGATAATCAAATGACTGTACATGTAGTGCTATTTGGGAACAGGCTATTTCCGAGAATATGGTGTTCTGAATGAACACCATATTGAAAGCCAAAGTGACGCTGCGCTTCCTTGGGTCCTCAGCAATGCACCCGCCAAGTGTGAAGTCCAAAGGATGAACGGTTGTCGAGAAAATCAATGGACATACATACCGACACTACTTCCATTTAACTAAGATGCCTTCCCGAGGAGATTTTTTTATCTAACGTTATTCTGCTTCCCTCAGTTATGGTAGCTAACTAGTCCCCTCTGCTACTGTTTATCGATGCTGTTGCACAAATTCAGCTGGTGCTGGCTGATTACAGCGTGTTTTCATCCCCTCTCTACAGTATCATCAATAACGATCACAATTTGCAAAATATCTTTTTGCATCACTGCATAGACATTTAATTTGTTATGCCCAATCAATTAACTTGTCAGATCAGACGTCTGAAAATAGGAAAAAATGAGGTTCCACTTCACTGTGGTGAATATGAGCGCACACAAATGATTAGCCTCTCTCTCGCTCGGTCCCTTGTACAGTCCTTTCCACAGACTGTGAGTCATTTCCCGAGCCTCAGGGAAGGGTGTAATTGAAGCCTGGTGAAAGATAATGTAATTTGGAATAGATCATAAATAATGAATAGTCAGGACCCAACTAAAGTATATGGGAGGAAATATTATCTGGTGTTTTAACTGTAGGCTGGGTAAGTGATAAAGTGGATCTATCTCCAGTTAATACTGCTGTCTAGCCAGTGGGAAAGAGGAATTAAAACAAGCCAAAGACTGTGTGGTATAAAACCCCTCGAGCCAAAATGAGAATAAAACAACCAAATCTTCTGTCTTTGGCTTCACTTCAAACATGACATTAAGGTCTTTAAAATGTCACCGACAGGAAAACAGGCATGCAACGAGCACACAAAACATAAATACCCACATTTTTCACTCTGGGGCTTCTTGATCCAAATGGCTAGATGCGACAACTCCATAAAACCATCTGACAGCTCAGACTTCCAGACTCCTGCTGTGTCTGACCGAACCTGCTTTTCACCATCTCTCCCCATGTCAATCCTCAGTGCGGACTCATACATCAAGCTCGCACAGCAGTCTGTTGCCCGCCATCTCTTTCACCTCCCCGAGGTCGCCCGGAGAGATGAGATTCTGGGAAAACAATGGCTGCGGGGGTGGGCCCGGGTCAACAATGACTGACTGCAGGGTTTAGGCCTTGTGACGAGGTTAGGCCCCTCTGTCTGACCACACTACCACCAGCTCTCCCTGCACTCCTGCCTTCCCACAGCACGCCCCGTGCTCCCCTCGGCTTAAGCTGATGGATAGGGGTGTGGGGAGGAGGGGGAGATGAACGGGGCAGCACTGATATCTGCTGTTTTGACAGTAATTCCTGTAGGCCATCAATCAGCAGAGAAACTCCCATCATCTCCTTCTCCCCTGACTCCTGTTGCCCTCTTAATCTGCTATTGTCCTACTCCCTTCATCCAGCAAAGTCTATTGTTTTACTCCCTCTTCCTTTCAGGCTCTGTCTGCATCTGGTGGATTTGCAAAGTTGTCCGCCCACAACTGAGATGCCTGGCAAACCAGAGTCTTTTAACCTCAGTCCCCTGTCCCTCATTCAAGTTGAACGAACAGTGTGTGGGGACAGTTGAGTTGAGATATATTTTTGGCAATGGGTAATTTTCTACATTTCAAGAGCTGGAATTGAACACTGAAGGCCTTGTTCCAGACCACTGAAGAGCGCTAAAGAGGGGAAGAATTTCACCGAGGCATTTATCAGAACTCGGCGCTGCTTCAAGGAAATCCTAAAATAAACGATGGCTTCAGTTAAATTGTTGCCTGACCTTAATGTGATTCATCTTAATTCAATAGACATATGAGGGAAAATGAGCTCAATGGAATGAGTTTACATTGCTTTAATGGCCCGGAAAACAATTACTGAAAAGTTAATAACTTTCCAGCGTGGCTCGAAAAAAATGTAAACAAGAGGGCAAGAGTGTAAATTCCACTTTCAAAATGGCGCAGTACAATGCTCCTGTTATAAGGGCATCAGAAGACGTATACTTACTCCACACTGTTGTGGGCACAGACCGTCCTGCTAGCGTCCTCTAAAACTCAACCAGCCCTGTTGTTGATAACAATGCTGCCTGGCACGCAGCCAGCTTTCTTACCCCACGAAATGCCACCATTTGTCCCGAGTCGACAGATTCCAGACTCGGGGTGAAAACAAGCACAAAAGAAAACAAAAAACACCCATGGCCCGCTAGCCCAGCCCGCTGTAACATCCTCGACCTCCATCAAACAGCGACGACTACCATCTGTGGTTTGATCTTTACATTTGGGGGAGGCGAGGGGGAGGGGGGGGGCTGAAAGGGCTCAGTCATCCAGCAATGACAAGCAATGTTCCTCTGCTCTCATCCATCCTGCCTGGCATTGAATAATAAAAGAGCACGGCATTCACACAAACACAAACACACACACACACACACACACAAACACACACACACATATCATTGTGTGTACGCAAACAGACTCACTGACTGTCAGCACTATCATTGACCAGGCCATTGGTTTGCTAACTGTAGTCATGCTCAGGTGACCAAAACATACTGGACTCAGATGATACACCTCAACTTGCCAGTAATTGATGTCTATTGACTGTTTGCATGGTTTGCATACTTTCCATTAAGGATCGCTCACATTTGATTGGCCAGTACTTATACTGTACATTGGCCATATAGATTTGAGCTAAATTCACATACATTATTGTAGAAGTTAATGATAAAAATATTTTTTGCGGATGTGATGTTCTTTTTTAAATTAGAAAAGATAAAATTTTCACTTAAGGGAGCTGTGGACAGATTTTATTTGAAATGGGAACCTATTTTGTCATATTTTAAAGATTTGAAAGAATTACCCAGCTAACCTATTTTTCATGCATCTCTTTCTTTATACCTTTCTGTAACACTGTATTTTGTTGTTTTGACCCTTGTGTAGTTTGTCTCACAGAATGGAAAAATTATTACTATTTTTATTTTTTTTTCAGTATGCATTTATACTGCAATAATGATACTTTTGTCACCAGTACTTTTGTTTTGATTAGTATACATGGGTACATGCCTTGAAATGGTATTGTGACATAATGGTTATATTCTGTCTTTGTAACCAGATGCATTGTTATTCTGTTGTATTTAAGCTGCCCAGGGAAAAGATGTTTTGGGGGTGAGGGGGGGTCATTATAGTTAAAAACACAGGAGGAGAAAAAAAAAAATTTAACTTTCATGGTTTCAATGTATAATGCTTTACTCCTCAATTTGTTTGTTTTACTGCTACGTTAACATTACTGAACAAAGTTTTGTGTGTGCAACCCTGTCACTGTTGCTCAAAATCTTATGTGGTGATGCTAATTAAAGAGAGAAATCATGTTCCTGTTCTCAGGAGAACAAGGGCAGTATGGGGATTGATAGTGGGAGGAAGAAAATAACGTCAGGACTTCATTTTTCCTTCCCTAGATTTCCTTAAACTCCCCAAAGAACTGCCTCGTCGTATCTGCAATCAGCAGCTTTGCGTGAGCCACTTAGAAAACCAACAGTTTAGTCTCCGTTTCTTTTCCTCTCACACACACACACGCACGCACACACACACACACACACACACACATATGCACAAACACACACTTCTCTCTCAGGAGTTCTTTTTCTTACACAGATGTATTTACATTTCTCTCTCTTATGCAGCAGCTTGTTTACATCTGTTTATCCTCACTTACTAGCTCCCTTTTTTTCCTCCTTCCCTCACTCTTACATATATACACAAGCTTATTTACTCACCACTGTGCTCCCTTACTGATCCCCTTTTGGAAACCTCTTAAGTAGAAAAGCCTGCTATGTCTGCTGTCACATGTCCTACCCCACTATTTTTTACACCACTAACTCTTCTCTTCTTTTCTACTGCATCCTCTTTGTATTTCTTGCCAGACTTATCTTGTGACTCTTCATGCCCTACCTGACTAATTACACAGAGAGATTAGAGGCGGTGGCATAACCCGGTGAACAACACAAAAGTTGTAAGGACATTAATATTCATCTATAATATAAGGAGTGAAGCAGGGGTAGGGCAAAAGGGGGGACAGGCTATTTAGTGCAGACGCCGGAGGAACGATGTCTGGATTAGAAGGAGGCTGCCTCAACGTACTCACCGGCGTAACAGGATTTTAATTAAGTGAGACAAATTTGAAGATGCACACAAACTTCTCTAGTTCAAAAGAGTCAGGGAGAGGACACACGCTCATTAGCAACAGGTCTGCTTTACAAAAGCACTTGTGGGTGGATCGCCATAATTATCACCCACGTATCACTGGCAATCGTCAACTTGTGGATGAGAACCTAGGTCATCAAAGATGCGACAATGCTTTAGGCCATCTGTTTCCCTCAAAGTGCTTTGAAGTGTTCTCTAAGAACTGCAGGATAAAAAGTTTGCATCTAAATCTTTAAATAAAAGATGCAAGACACCTGACTTGTTTTTCTCTTATTTTACTGTAGCTGTGGACAACATACATATAAGAAACCTCCGGACCATAACAGCTCTGAACCGAAACTAACTCAATTCTTCTGAACTTTCTGAGCTCATGGAAAGGAACTTCTGGTTCATGATTAAAACCACTTGCCTTGCCTTCCCTTCTGTCTTTTGTCTCTCCTTGTATACGTGAGTGTGCAAAGTGATACGAGTATTTTCACCCTATGTTCTTTTGCACCATCTCTCAGAGTGCCAATTTTTCACCTGTCGAACATAGCGGCGTAAGCGTGAAGCGTCAGCTGATTAGCTGCAGAGGCTAATGGATCCGTTCTTTACATACCCCACTAATATGCGCGAAATGATACCAAACGTCTACAGTAGTACAAATAGGTTATGCACTCATAAACGATGGATTGTAAAATTTGTAAGTACACCAGAAGTTTATGTAAATAACACTTGCCTGCTGGCTTCTGCTCTCTGCTGCGCTGCTGCTGCTGTTACTACCGGGCGTAAGAGTGCTTAGGGACATCTACAAATTACAACACCGAAAAGAGATGCAACTAAAATATTTATTAATTTAATGATTAAATAAGGTAATGTCTCCAAACTTACCTCAATTATTACTTGTCTCCTGCTAGTTATACTACAGCACTTACTTTAAAAAATATTTTTGTTGCATCTCTTTTCGGTGTTGTAATTTGTTGACGTCCCTAAGCACTCGTCTTACAGCAGCAGCAACAACAGCAGAGAGCAGAAGCCAGCAGGCAAGTGTTATTTACATAAACTTCTGGTGTACTTACAAACTTTACAATCCATCGTTTTATGAGTGCATAACCTATATATACTAGTGTAGACCTTTGGTATCATTTCGGGCATTATTAGTGGGGTAATGTTAAGAGACACTTCGGATCCATTAGCCTCTGCGCTAAGCTATTCAGCGGCTAACGCTACTCTACGCTAACTCTCCCAATGTTAGACCCAGGTGAAAAAAGCTTCTGGGGGGGTGTTTGGCTCGAGGTCATGGTGCAAAGGACCCTAGGGTGAAATTACTCCGAACCATCACTTTAAATCTTCTGTTCAGACACACACTCATACACACACACACTTACACACACTTACACACACTTACACACACTTACACACACACACACACACACACACACACACACACACACACACACACACACACACACACACACACACACACACACACACATCACTAGGGGGGGTTGACTAGTCAGTGTGTTCACAGATACACACCCCGACCTACTTACCCTGACAGCCGGGAGTGGTGTTGCATGCCCGGCCCGGAAAACTGTGGTGGTATTGATATGCTATTTATAATTTCTTTTTGCATAAATTACATTAGTCAAAATGGGAAAGAGGAGAGAAGAAATGGGAGAAGGGGCAGAGGCAACCTAGTTTGTGTTGTGTGCCGAGCAAGTCTTATTGGATTTGTTTAGCTCTCTCTCAGTTTTCATTAAGACCAGGGATCATGAAGTCAAGCGAAAGAAGGTGAGTATGCGCCTTCATGTGTGTCTAGGAGTTTTTTTTGGACTGACAAACCCTCATCAACAAGTCACACAGAAATTAAAAGGCTTTTGTCACTGGCAGTGAGAGAGCACTTATGCTATGTGACCAAACACTCACAGATCAAGTGTATGTATTGACTTTGAAAGGGACTAATGTTGATGGGGAGAGTGAAATACTGCAGCCCACATGCTGCTAATTGGCTTAACATCTGAAGTGGACACGACTGATTGGGCGGATAAAGGTGTACACTCCATGACATGGTGGCTTAGTCATGGGGAGCATATTCAAAAGGCAAACAACCGAGGACTCTGCTCATCTCTAAGCGTTAACGTTTAAAAGCAACGCATCATTAAAGTTCTGTTACTCATTCAATGAAAAAGACGAACACGACACAAAATAGTTGGAGCTTTGTTCCCTATCTTGTGAGGATCATATGTTCATTCATGTCTATGCTCAATGCATATATTACTTACCAGGCAGAGATAATATTTTCTATATAATATCTATAATATCTGAATTAAATTCATTTCCAGCACTTCTAAATGCCCTTTTTCCCCACCGCTGTGCCCAGGCAAAACCCACCCTACTGCAAATGGTACTCGAATCAACAAAGATGCAAGGATCCATGATGTAAGAAGTGCACATTAGTGATGTTGCAGCCTAGACAGATATTTTTTGCAAGTCCTGTTGTAAAGCATTTCTGAAACTGATGCTTTCAACTGACCTTGATCAGGTCTGTGGTCTGCTATAACCAAGGAAGATGGGATATCAAATTCAATGCCCTATGTGTCACCAGATGTCTTGTAAAAAACGTCAGATCTTAGCTTCTTCAGCTTAAGCTTGGGTCACAACCAAAAATGGGTCACATTATATTTTGGTTCTGATTTGACAGAAGAAAGTTTTATGGCGAGTGCATTCCCAGGCTGTGATGCCAAACGTCCAAACTTTGGTCCCAAACTTCTGACATTTCTCTCTGGTTCTTCACTAGGCTCAACACTAAACCACACTGAAAGGTTCACTTTTCATCTTGACTCCAATTCTTCTTAAAACAGCAATGCGCCCCAGCCACAAAACACAGCTGCCCTCATGCCAAGGTACCAAAACAGAGCTCAGTAGCTTTCACAGACTGACCCAGGAAACCAATTCACTTATCAGCTCTCTCCATCAGCCACTGAGTTACAGGAAACATCTGCCAAATGCAGCTAAACCCTGATCACTCTCACTCTGTCCAACCTTCCAGCTTTGACTGCTATACACAGCCTGAAACGAATTGGATAGAGAGAAAGAAATAAACAGTCGGCATCCAATAATAGTTTGTTCGGAAAAGAGTGCTGATTACTGCAATAGGATGAAACATTTATTTGGATTCATTCTGCTGATTTATTCATGTCAGTTCAGCAAGTGATGGAGAGGATGGAGAGGAGTAAGATTGGAAGTGGCAGGTGGTGTACCTCTTTTTCTTCCCATTCCGTTCTTCTTTTTTCATTTCGTAAGCGATGGTAGCAAACACGGCTGCTGATGGTCATCATTGCCAGGTCCAATAAAGCAATCATCGCTGAAAAATGGCAAACTTTCATTCCATTCTGTACCTCTGCATTAAAGTGCCACAGGGGCCATTTTAAGATGTGAGATTTAATCAAGGCAATTGGAAGTTTCATCCTAATCAGAGTTGAGAGGGTTATTATATCCATGCCGTTTTTTGCTCTACAGTTCAGCACAGTATATCCCTCTCCATCATTTCACATCAAATACCATCTCTTCCTGGGTAGCGTTTTGCAAGAGGACAGACAGGAGGGTTGGTAAAGAGCCCACCTCGGGGTCACCAATCATGTGGAGGACTTGTACATAACTCTGTCACTTCCTGACACCTCCCCCTTCAAATGGGAGAGGAATGTCAGGCATAAATCGCAGCCAGAGGCCGCCCAATCAATAGGCTGCCCAACTGACTGATGTGCCATTTGTCATAGGAGGCCTGCTCGCTTTTACTGTACCTGCTAAAGATGTGGCTATTTCCGGGATTTCACTTGAGTCCTACTCTATCAAAAAAGCAATACCATACCAAGGTCTAAATACCACTGAGGTTAAATCCAGGCATGAATATACATCTCTGTGGGACCTAATCCGTTGAAATGTGTTGACTTTGTTTGTGCAAACGCAAGGACTCTTATCAATCACCTTTGATGATCTTCGCAATAGCTTTTCAACAATGTCAAAATTATCCTTGCAAATTTCAAAGAGAAGCACAATGAAGAATTTTAATTTGGACACATTTTTCATTGTGTTTTGGGAGCAGTGGCTTGGATCGAAATATTTCTTTGCTTTGAAAGGCCACCAAAATTGCAACCATTCAGGCTGACAACATTCATAACTTCATTTATTAGATGGTGTGATTATCTAGTGCTTCAATATGGGGAGAAAAGATATGTCACTTTGGGTGGGCCCTCCCCAGTCTCTCAGGCAAAGCCTGTCATCATTAGACAAGCAAATGTAGAATATCAATTAAGGAACATATAAGGGGGAAATCTGGACCAGTGTTGTTAATTATGTCCAAGGACATTAGTGGGGTCAGACCTATAGCCCTTAGGGAGAGTAGCCGGAGCATTGGTTTCACTACAGAGAGAATTCTTTTGTGTGAGTGGTCAAATAGGTACTTCATAATTGCTTCCACTTTCAGTGGGTTACAGAAGTTAAATGCTCTGCACATTCTTCCCGTTTAATCTATTAATGCAGCTTAATAATTAATACACTGCCTCTTTGGCCGTGGTCTTGGCCCATAATCAATTAGTCATTTTAATGAGTGGGCCAAGGAGCCAGCCAAGAGGGTTCACCATGAACTTTATAGAACCAGGAGCTCAAGACGAAATTTAACTGTAGCCATGAATTGATTTTGACACTCCTCATTTGAGAACCAGAAATCATATCTCTATGACTATATCTTACATCACAGCTGTATTTCGCTGTCAAACGCATACGGATCCTCCTTTCTTAGAATTTGTAACAGGAAAATGTAATGGAACTCTGACACTGATTGTAAAGACTGGATACGTGGCCTAATCCCTTCTTGAGACTGCTTGACGAATACAACAACCCAAATGTCAGCCATATTGTTTGACCTGCAGGTGGCAAACACGGAGAGTGCGAATTATCTGCTGATTCTTCAGAGGGGGGTGCGACCAAACAAACACTAATTACTCATACGCCGATTCTCGACGAGGCTCTCACTCATTATTTACCGCGTATCACCAGCTGCCTTGTGAGTCTTACTGAAAGGTTAATGAAGAACGGAGAGATATGAAGGCCGCCCAAACCTCCTGCCATTCCTCTGGTACGTCTTGTGTGTTTGTGTACGTGTATGTGTATGTGTGCAGCCCGTCAGCTGGCTTAAACAGACGCCTGCCATTTCTTAATTATTGATAATGAGGCCCACTGAGACTGCAGTGAAAGATGAAGGGGAAATGGCAAACTGATGCAGTCAGACATAATAACAATACTAGTCATGATGGTGCTGTAATGAGAACAATTACACGAGTATACCCTCGACAGCCACAACAATGCATCTCATTCTGCCATTTTAGGGAGTCTATTTCTGTATGATCATTCTTTTCTTCGTCCCAAACATCATTTTTATCATCAGCTAAACCACTTCCTGCAAAACCCTTTATTATCACTAAAGCTTCCACATCTAAAAACTATATTCATTGCCGTTTTATTCTCTGCTGGTTTTACAAAACCCAACTTGCATTGTCATCCCAGCAGAGGCCATGAATAATTCTGACAGTAGTTGAGGTTGTGATGAGCACAAACTCACAAACAGCGAAGAGGAATGTGTAAAAAAAGCACAACACCCTCTGCGCCACATCAAACAATCCCTGTGACCTTCCCAGCCTTGGGGGAGATGGTTTTACATCCCAACACTCATTAAATCCCCTGAGGTTTAGGGCCATGATAAAGCAAACAAATGGCTCGTAATCACAGCGGTAATAAGCAGAGGGGTGGTCGTTAGAGATGCTATTCATCCCATATGGAACGCCTCATCGAAAGCTGGGTATCCTTCTCTTATTATGCCAGAGTGACTTATTGTCTCTGGCAGTGCAGCGACAGATCGTCCTTGCCTGTATGGGGGGCTTATCCTCAAAGCCTTACCGCCCACTCGCCTTGTTTGCAAGGCTTTATTAAAGCCCAGCCTGTCCTGACTCGCAGCTATATGCAAGTCTCTGCGTATCGTCATCAACTCCAGGCCTGTAACTTCTCTTTCCACTCATAACAGCATAAGGAAGCAGGCAGAGTGAAGGATTATTGAGCCAGCACCTGGTCTAGGCATCATGGCTCGGCCTATTAGAGCTGGCAGGGGCTAAAATGACGTGCTGTTTGAAAACATTTGCCAGGCTAAAATTGGAATGAGCTAAAGATAATAAGTAGGTATGGGTAATTTGAAAGCCTGAAAGGTAGCATTTCTAGTCTAGTCTTGCTCAAATGTATGCGCATCAAAATTTCTAGTCTAGTCTTGCTCAAATGTATGCGCATCAAACATCTTTTATGGGCTGAGCGATGAAAGCCACTGCCAAGGCAGTGTGAAGTTTAGAGATGATAATGGAAAAATCCTGCATCTAAAAGGTTAGCCATTAGCGTTAAAACCATGTGGTTTTAGCTTTAGGTTATGCTATGTTAAAAGAGAAGAGAAAAAAGGGAAAGAGAGCAAAAGAGAAGGAGATAAGAGGAAAACGCAGTGTATGTGCATTTCATGTGACTAGAGGTGTGACGAGATCTTGTCCCACGATAGTTTTCTCGCGATATCAGTACACAAGTGCAGACCAGCAGCCAGCATGACGGCCAGTCTGGCTTTGAACTCGAAATTAGCATAGAAGATCCCCTGCCTGTTCTCCAAAGTTGACTCCGAGTTAACTTTTACAGAGCGGTGGAGGAGTAGCAGTTGGAAAAATGCTGCCTGTGAAATCCAGCGTTAAAATCGCTCGCTCTCTCTCTCTCTCTCTCTCTCTCCCTCCCTCTCCCTCCCCTCCCTCCCTTACTCTCTGTCTTTTTAAAAATGAGTTGAGAAGCCGCCAGCAAAGACTAACTTTACTTTTAATGATATTAAACAAAGAGAAATATTCTCCCCTCATCTTAAATTGGCCATAAATCGATACTATAGTAGCTACTTCCTTGTTTATTACTGCAATGAATGAAATGCAGAGAAGGAGAAAAGAGCATCTGTCTCCACAAAGAGTGTTTGATGGTTATTCAGCTGCCTTTTTCTTTTTGGCTTTTCAACTGCAGGAGACATAGATAGTGTCCAAAGGTCTCAACTACCGCCAGAAAATGTGGGCATGCTCATATTCCTGAAAAAGAACATGGCCATTTCTTAGGCTGAGCAGCAGTATATTAAGCTTGAAGAAAAAAAATGTGTCAGCCTCTGTTTGCATTTTGATTTTTGAGAGAGTACTACTTTGATAAAATAAGACTTTGTTTTGAGGAAACTAAAGCAGTTCAGTTAAAAGGTTACACACAGCTTCAATTAGAAGTTAGAAACTCACTCTGCAATTATCAGGTCTGAAGGGGTTTGTTATACAGGAGCACTGTTGTGTTACAAAGTAACGCATTACAGTAACGTAATGTGGTATCCAGATACTACAGTAACTACTTTTGGGGGGTAAAAAGTAGTGTAACATGCTACTACTGAAAATGTGGTAACGAAATATAGTTCCTTTTTCAATTCGGTGCAAAGTTACTTTTCCCAGGGACAGATGTGACAGCGACACTGCCTTCTCAGCTGCGCGCTTGCACAATAGTCACAAGCTCCACACGTGACAGAGGCTGGTAGCAGAGCAATCACGGCAAGCGAGAAGCAGCCAACGCTAACTTTTGAGAGCGTTTTAAAGCTTTGTGGCTTTTTGCTGGACGACGCTCTGAGCGGATATGTATATTGGTATACACACAGCAATCGATGCAGACCTCAGAACATACACCACAAGACAAACTTTAAACAGTGAAACAAATAATTGACACACATCCTTGAATTTTGTGCACTGGCTTCTTTTTGAATTTTGATTGTTTTTTTTTTCCCCCATTGGAAACCTATCTAGATTTTCTCCCCAATCGAATAGCATTTGGACTGATAGATGGAGAGCAACATCAACAGACAGAAGCAGTCGGGGGTCCTTTTGCTGACAGCAACCCCACGGCCTTTCTGGAAACCAGAACTTCACCTTCACAACAAAAAATGAATCAGCAAGTGCTTGATATTAAAAATGAAATACCTCCGCTATTTACTATTTTATGTTATGGTATATCAGTAAGTTAGATATAAGTTTTCTGGTAAAATATGCGAAAACCAGTACAATTCATCCACCATTATGTATACAGCATTTGCAGCTAAAACAAATAAATATAATTTAAAGGCAGATAGTCTTCAACCCATAGATTTCTTTTTCTCAGTTCCTCCAAGCAACCCAGCATGAGAGGTAGCCAAAACAACACAAACATCTGTAGATTTACTATTCTTTAAATATCCCTTCATTTACTTTGATATATACCACAAGGTTGTTTACTTACTTTCCAATTTAAGAATTTGCTAATTGCTTTATTTAAGTAATTATCCAAAGAGGTCTAAGTAAGTCCCCAAAGTCACTTGTAAATTTCTGCTCAGGTGTCACAATACACAAAATGCATGCATAATAATAATAAAAAGAAAAAGGGCTCTTACCTTTTGTCGCAACCATTCAGAGTGAATAGCACCAGGGGGAAAAGAAAGAGAGAAATATGATTAGATTAGGCCCTGTGGTAAATTAACAAACTTGTATCTAATGGTTTTCTTTTTCTACTCCCACAATACAATATTATATAATACAACTCTTGTAAGCATATGTAGAGAATATACACATTCTAACATGATCACTAACTGCAAATGTATAAATGTATATGCCAAATTGAAAAAAATTGACATCTGAGTTGATGATGGTTCAACTTTTCAACTTGCCATTGTGGCTTGCCATGTGACCATGGTAACCACAGAAACACTAAGGGAAATGATAAAGGAGCTAATTGTACTGGTATCTGAGTTGAGCTGTCTGAAAGCGCCTTCACATAATGATCAGCAGCAATGGTTGTAGCGGTAACATAGGGAGCAGCAGCAATGGTTGTAGTAAATGGCCGAAATGCAATCTGGGAACCCATTGGCTATTGTCTGACGATTCTTTTTATTACCTTTATTTATTACATTTATATACTGACATTGGTTTATAGAGATTAGCTGAAATTGCTCAACCTAAAACACATACAAAAAGTAAAAATGACTGTAAACAATGGCCACCGCACAGAAGAAAAAGTCTTGGCGCGGATGTTATCCTGGCTACACCGGAACCCTTAAAGTATTGACCGTTGCCCCTGGAGGCCACATCGTCGTCAGAGCAATAGCCGATGGGTTCCGATGAGATTGCAGCAGCAATACCTGCAGCACCAACACAGCGAGCAGCAGCAGTGACTGTACAGCTGCTATAATTGATGGAGTGACATTGTGAAGCCCTCACAATGTGCATGTATGCCATGTTGTGCTTTTTATATCAAACTTCTTTACTGGAATCCCAATATCCTTTCTTTATCAACAATAAACAACATTAAAATTTTAAAAAAATCAAAGTGCTTCAGTGGCATCTGCAAGAGACAAAAAAAGAAAAGGGTGGCATCTATTGTATGGCTATGTTTAAGGGTGTCTAGCGGGCAAGAGGGGGTGGCTGAATTCCTTTTAACTGACTGGAGCATGCACTGCAATTTGCTAAACAACCCAACTCTCTAGACTTATGGTTCCATTATAGTTCCATTAGCTGAGAGGGGGAAAAAAGAGAAGGAGTGGCAAGGGGGAAGGGGAATAAAAATCCAAAGGACGATAATTGAAGATGAGAAAGAGGCAGGGAAGGTTGACAGGGCAGAGAGAGCTAGAAAATGATGAGCTGAAGAGCATACACAGAGGGGAAAAAATGGTTCTTTCATCTTGTCAGCTTTCAGGAAGACTCTGTAAACTAAAGGAGTACAGAAGAAGTGCAACCCATACTTCACAACTATCCCCGCCCATAGATTAATAGAAAAATATAGAAAAATAAAACTACACAGGGATATGCTAAAGAGTTGGAAATGAGGGGGCTACGGTGAAAAAGGAAGAGATGAGAGGGAAAAACAGAAAAAGAAGGGAGGAGAACATCTGCAAAACTCTGAAAAGAACATGATCAGAAACTACCAACAGCTCTAAATAAGGCTTTTTCAATTTTCCGCTATTGAGACTATTGAGAAGTGAGAGGTGAGCTGTGTTCCAGATATGTTATCTCTGTTCAGCTGCACTGAGAAATGTATCAGATAATTTGCTGTTCACCCATTCCCACAAACTTGAGTCAAAGTGAACCGCATCTGACATATTAGCCTTCATTTATACCCGCATTTAATAAAAAAAAATTTCATTGTCTTTTTCAAAAACATTATGCAGGTTTCCACCTTAATACATTAAGCTATGTTTTGTTCTTTCAGTAAAAAAAAAAAAAGAGTCTACATCTCACTTTATTCCTCCTCCAGCTATAGAATTACCAAAAAAACATTCAAGGTAAAATAAAAACATCCTATTTTGCTTCATCCTTATGCATAATGCATGCACTACAGCTTTAATTTTCACTGTCAGCCAGAGTGATTACATTGCATTGGGGTCGGCCATGCAGATAATAAGGAAACAATCCTGCTAAGAGAAGCCCTCACAGCATTAAGTTAACTACTATGAATTATCTGCATCTTTCTGCAAATAATGTACTCTCTTTGTCACACTGGACGCAGAACAATTTCAGTATTCATCTCAACGGTGTCATGTGTGGTCAGTATTGGAACACTAGTCTATCAGTTAGTAACTGGAACAGCCTGGGCTGTAAAGTACCCCCCTTCTTAGCTCAGTTTCTCTGTTAAAGCCCGGCCTGTGAACAACTGCCAATTTCCCTCATGGTGGCAATCCAACTTTATTGATCCCATCGTTCCTTTTTTTATTAAAGCTGCTGCTTATGTACCGTATTCAACTAGCTCTCCACAAAAAGCCCCCGTCCTATACACACACAGAAAAACTTTGTGATTCCTCTTTTTTGGGGTGATATAAAAGGCACTTGGCAATTTGGACACAAGCAAAGAAGGCAAAAGACTTATGGATATACTGCTGCTTTCACTCTGCCGACTCCCGTTGTTAATGCTTCTTAGTCATGACAGGTCACGGAAGCCTTGGTTTCACATTAAGTGGAGATCTTTTGGAATGAAGTGTGGCCCACCACATTTATTTTGCTTTAAACTCAAAACAGTGGGCTGGTGT
Source organism: Perca fluviatilis (assembly GCF_010015445.1). Taxonomy (NCBI): domain Eukaryota; kingdom Metazoa; phylum Chordata; class Actinopteri; order Perciformes; family Percidae; genus Perca; species Perca fluviatilis. The sequence continues at coordinate 9,256,850 of NC_053132.1, forward strand.
CAAACTAAAGATGGCCTCCTGGGCCCAAATGCTGAGCTGGGTTTAAAAAATGTTGCCCTCAAAGTGCAGTCACACACTGCTGGTTTCCTCTCCTCCCATAAAATGTTTCAAAATGGCCTATGTGGTTTTATGCACACGGACAAAGGAGACTAGAGAAAGAAAGAAATGATTGGGAAAAACATTTTTTGTGAGTGAGTGCACATAGTTTATTTTGAAGGCCTGTGTGTGTTTGTGTGTGTGTGTGTGTGTGTCAAAGTGAATCACAGTTCATGAAAACACACCAGTTCAGGCAAATAACTGGTCTCCATGCCATTCAGTCAGAAAGCTGTTCACACTGGCACAAAAATGGGTCATCGCCACAAGCATTTTCTCAAATAAAGTGCACATACGTCTTCCAAAAATGTTTACATACAATTGCAAAGCAGACCCTGCTTCACGGCACATTTACAAAATAGATATTTGCGTTACAAATCACAAATTTGAAAAGGAGTGATCACAGTTCATGTTATGTGTACTTGGCTCAATAAAGCATTTTGCCTATTGTGTTTTGCTTCTCTAAATTGAATTGTAAAGCAATTTAAAAAGAGTGGAGGAAGTGGCTCTTGTGGTCAGCTCCCATTTGTTTTTGCCAGAAGTTTTTTTCTTCAGATTTTACTTTGGGTAGGTTTAAACCGCTTTCGTCTTTGCAAGCCCTGCCAGACTGGGCCTGATGTAATCACCCAGGCTTAAAGGCCTACATCGGACCAAACAGCCAGACTCAATGTCAATCATGTGGCTATTTGCACCCCTAGATAATCTGTGTTAGGCCCGAGCCCCCGGCTCCCAATCATGATCTAAGATTCCAATCTAGATTAGAATCAAGGTCGAAATGTGTCAGCGTGATCTGAGTTAAAAGAAATAAGAAAGCACGACCATAATCATATGCAAACAACATCTGCATGAATCTCAGGGAACTTTCTCGACCTCATATCCATAAAAGTGTCATTAATTATTCATGTTTGTACACCTACTTTAGATCAGTACTTTTTATGAGGAAATTGTGCATTTCAAGATTATATGTGTGTGTGTGTGTGTGTGTGTGTGTGTGTAAGGAGGAGAGAGTCTCAACACAAATGGGAGTCAAAAGCAACGATGATTTCATAAAGTATCTGTGTCTGCATGAATCAGTTCATTTACAATTACAGCACGTTTGTCAGTGGGCAAACAAGCACCTGCACAACACACACACACTCACAAAGCCTTCTACTATTAACATTGACTGACGCAGTGGTGCTCTGCCCCCTTCCTTTATTTTCATCTAAAGATTTCCAAAGGCCATTATTTCATCTAGCTTGGCGTCAACAGGGACACCAACATCTCACAATTATAAAATCATTCAAGGGCAATTAATCCCACTATAAAGAGAAAAGGCAGATGATACAGTATAGAAAGAGAAATAAGAGGAAGGGGAAGGAGTGCAGAGGTGGGGGTCTTCACATGGCCCCAAAAGTTAAAGTTGACAGGACTGGTGTGTCCTGTGTGAGTGGTCCTCAGAAGTATTCACATTCCCTGCTGCTGCTGACATGAGGCCTTTCCTTAACACTGGTGCAACGATACAGTAGATGGCTTCAACAGTCCCCGTTCTGTCCTTGTAATACAATTCCAGCTTTCAAAGGCTAATCCTTCCTCGCCTTGGTTGACTAAAATTAATTTTAAGAAAGAGTCAAATTACTAAACCTAAATGGGTCAACTCTGAAAGATTTGATGCGACAACACAATGTTGAAGACGGGAGGTTATCACTGACCTTGTTGAGAAACATTCTCACAATCCTGAATAAAACTGCTGCTGCACTCTGATGTTTCTAGTGAGCCTTTGCCAAGCAAGGCTTCCTCAGATTTTGTTAACAAAATGTCAAACATTCACAGGCAGATCACCCATCCAGCTCAAGATGCAACAGTCAAGATGAAAGCATGTGTTTCTCTTGAGTCTTTTGATTTGGTTTCCTCTGAAACCCTCACTCAGGCTGTGATGTAAATAAAGCCCTATTTCTGTCAGAGTAGTTACAAGATAGATAGATAGTTGCTGACAAAATTATTACTTATATGCTTAGGATGGTCTCTAAGAAGCTTCCATGTGGGTTTGGAGTTCTATATCACACCAAGACAGCTCTATTTTAAGTGATTGATTATTTGCTTTTATGCTGTTAGAGCAGACATCCTCAATTTTAGTTCTTAAGCACCACATTTGGTATATTTGATAAACTTGGCATCTTGGGTAACGCTTGTAATTTGTTCTTATCCTACCTGCATGTCCTCATCTGTAAAAAAAATAACTCAAAGGGTACCTCAGGTGTCTGTTCTGGGCCCAGGTTTATTGTTCATTGTGACGGCCCTATCCACCGCCAGCATGTAATGTGGGGTAATGGGTTTAATTTTTACAAATAACTACAAACAATTTTTTTTTAGATATGTTTATTCTTTTCATAAATTGTTTGTTTCATAAATTGTTGATTTGTACCTGTTTCTGGTTTCTCCACATGCTGCTGTTGCTGAGCCATCTGTCAAAGGGAGAGCTGGAGTTTGAAATTGTCCTTTATACTCCACCATAGGAAGTGGAAGGTACGAACTCTTGGCAGTGGGCAGGGGGACTCTGAACTACAAAATATTTAACAACACAGCAGCATGTGGATAATTTGTTGTGTGTTATAATAATATTGGGTTTTGGTAGTGTTTGTTTCTTTAGTAATCTCTTAGGGTTGGTTGTGGGGTTTAATTTGGGTCTTGGTAATTGTAGTAAGTTACATGTTTTTCCCTTTGTGTTTGGGGTGGGCTAGTCTTGGGGTATATATACCCCTCTCTCAAGTGTCTCTGGAGGTCGGGTTTGTTTATGTTAAAGGTACCTGGTATTATTGTTATGTTGACCTCAGTTTTGTTTAAGACCCACTTCTAAGTATTTTTGTTGAAACTTTAATGACTATAGCTGGCAAAAATAAAGCCTACATTTTTCTGAACAACAACCGTGTGTCCTTGCCTATGCTGCTTGGTCCCTGACATTCATCAATATGTTACCTCCAGGATGTTAAAGGTCTCATGACATGGTGCTCTTTGGATGCTTTTATATAGACCTTAGTGGTCCCCTAATACTGTATCTGAAGTCTCTTTCCTGAAATTCAGCCTTGGTGCAGAATTACAGCCACTAGAGCCAGTCCCACAATGAGCTTTCCTTAACAATAACTTATTTCACCAGTAAATTCCTGTTAAACCACAAAAACAACCACTGGTTGGGAAAAGGGTATTTTACAACAACTTTGAATGCACAAGGCTGGCGAGGCGAATTTCAGCAACATCTGTATTGTTTTTCAGACAACGGCAACTATAGGCTGTTGTTGGAATCCTCTAGTGAAATACAGGCACACTTTTACACCGTTTAGCTGTCAGCATTTTAACCGTGTTTACTCCAGCTGCTAGCTAACGGTAGGCTAACGTTACCTGCTGCCGAGTGTAGGGTTACCGTAACTAGCGTCCCGTGCGGCGATGTTTCGGTTCCCTCTAACGTCCGTTTTCGGAGCCTCAGAGAGAAGCGCAGGCATTTAAGTGGCACCTAAATAAGTCACTGAAATCCGCGCTGCTATTCGGTCCAGTAGATAACGGTCGTTAAGGCACCGGTGCTGTATTAGCACCGGGACCCCTCTCCCAAAATAAAAACTCTTTGGATCTATACGATTCACATGGATGACATTTTCATCATTCAAAACGGCGATTTTCGACGAAAAGCGACAAGTTTGCAGGTATGAGGAGGAGAGGGGGGCAAGGTGTAAGGTGGGGGTGTTGCCTTGACCAACTGCCACTTTGCTCGTTTGAAAACCATGATGTCTCTCTCTCATGGGTGGGCCAAATTTTCTGGGCGGGCAAAGCAGAGAAAGGGGAGGTAACCTTGCTCCTTATGACCTCATAAGGAGAAGATTCCAGATCGGCCCATCTGAGCTTTCATTTTCTCAAAGGCAGAGCAGGATACCCAGGGCTTGGTTTACACCTATCGCCATTTCTAGCCACTGGGGGACCATAGGCAGGCTGGGGGAACGCATATTAATGTTGAAAAACCTCAAAGTGAAATTTTCATGCCATGGGACCTTTAACTAGTTTTGTAGCCTATACACAAACAAAACAGTAATGGAACTCAAAACCTTGGCATGACACTTAAAGCTGGTAGTTTTGAAGGTTATGAAGGGTTCATATCACCAGAAATACAGTATCTTCACATCTTTGTTAAGACCGTGAAAATAAGAACAGTCGTTTAAAAATTTTTTGAGTTCACTAGTATGAGATAAAAGAACTATTATGTGTGAGTTGCCATTTTCTTAAAAATAGTGTGAACATGAAGGGGAAAAAAAAGTGTGTGTCCAAAAAAGTAGAAGAAAACACACACACACACACACACACACACACACACACACACACACACACACACACACACACACACTGCAGTAATAAGCAGTCCACTGCCAAAGGCCAATACCAAAGCACTCTAATTAAACAGAATGCATACAGAGAAGCCTTGACAAAGCAGGAAAACAGAAAATAGTCATGAAAAGAAAGAAAATGAGATAAGAGATTAACACAGCATTCCATCTTGAACTCCGAAAACAAAAAACTACAAAAGTACATTCTTCAAGTCCTTTGTGTGTGTGTGTGTTTGTGTGTGTGTGTGTGTGTGTGTGTGTGCGTGTGTGGTGCACGCTACAATAAATGCTGCTTCAAGAAGATGTCTACTTTTCTATTCTGTGCTTCGCAGAGGAAACAAAACAGAATTCTGCTCTCGTCCTAATTGAGTGAGCGTACAGTTAGCAAATTAAAACAATTACATCTGCGGGCCAGTAACCCACTGGACCATGAACAGCACAACAACAATATGGAGAGAGATTCCAGCAAGAAGAAACAGCCTCATTAATACATATGGTGGGGGATGAGAGGGGAAGAAAGCAGTGTAATCAAGCTGGAGCTTATTCAGCTGAAAACATCTCAGATTTTGCCAGAGATATGCAGCTACAGCTGGGTAGCGTACAAGCGCAGAGACCTAGATTAGCTGTGATTGAGTGTGTGTCTGTGCATCTTGGTATGTGTGTGCAATGGAGTGGCTGCATAAATAAGCGTGTCTCTTTGTGTCTGTGTGTCTCTGTATGTGCTCTCTTGAGCACAAATATACGCCAAATCAATTCAAATTAGGTCATCTTTTCACTCAGTCTAATGTTGCATAAAAGATGTAAGAGGCTCCATCCATATCGCTGTCTGTTTCTGACATTACTTATCTCTAGGTGTCTGCTGCAACCTCTCAGGCAATACAGGCCATTTCTACGGCAAACTTAATGGACTGTTACATAAGCCACCTAAAGCCTGTCCTGCCATTCGTGACACTGAGTGTGAGATTTGACTGTGAGAGGAGAATTTTAAAGGAAAACGCCTGAGGAAATTACAAGTCCTAAAAGGTTCCTAATCTAGAATCACCCCATGGGCAAAAGGCCAGCTGTGGGCTGTCAGCAAATGGGTTAAATCTGACTGGCTTCATGACATGAAACTTTGGGCGAATGGGTGACGAGCAGGGCTACGTAAAGCTTGCAGGAAAAGATTTTAAATTTGATTTTTAAATATGATCACATCTTTCTCACACATTGTTTCTTATAATGTTTTAAATGCTGAAGAAAGGTGGCAACATCAGAAATGAGCAGAAATTGTGACCAAAGCAGTGGGAAAGAAGAAGATACCGTAAGCTGATAAAGAGAGTAATGGCATTGATACTGTGCTGAAACAGAAGTGGTGCTGAGTGAAAAAGTGGCTTCAGGACACACTGACTAAGAAAGGTTGCCGGTTCAAACACTGTTCATCAAACTCTTCAAAGAAATGGGAAAGGGGTTTAAATTGTGTGCAGGTTAGCCCACTATCACCTCAAAACACTCAGCCTCTCTTCCCAGCTTTGAAGAATTTGCAAAGAGAGAAAACCTGAGTTGAACTCTCTTTTCTTTCCTCCTTCTCCTCTGCCACTATCTCCTCCTTCACACCACTCTGCGAAGAACCCCAGTGCGTGCACCAGCACTCACATCTGAACCTGTGAGAAAACTACAGTCCCGACCGGGGTGAAATCATGCCCAACTGGGAAGGATCAAGTGCACTGTGTGAGGCGTCTGTCATCCAGAAGTTCAAGACATCAAACAGAGATGTCAACTTCTTGAGTCAGAAAAAGCCAAGTGAAAAGGAGTAAGTAGGTGACAGTAAAAGTGGGTGTTTGGTAGAACATGAAAGAGAAAACACTGCAGCTTAATTTAGAAGCATGAACACCCAGATACTGTATGTACATGAATACTACTACGAGCTGGTTACTGTATTTCTCAGTGCTTAATGAGAACTCTCACATCGAAGTAGGTCACCAACATTACACTCATCAGCACTGAAGTACACAAATAATTAAAGCCTTGTCATTCAGCACCAACATGCAGGACGTAAAGCATTTCCTTCTTGTGTCGTTTCACAATTGTGCCATGAAGTCGGCATCGACGCACGGTGTCACATCAGTTGACAATGAGCTGCAGAGTCACGCAAAAAGTTTTCAAACTTGCTTTGACAAAAATCTGGTAAAATGATATGAAGTCCAAGCCAGCGAAAAAGTTTTAAAAATATCAGCCTACTTCAAAAATTTTAGACCATTCTGTACCATCACCTCCATGCTCATTTTTGCTGAATATTTTTGATAAATTTTCTGGCTACCCAACATAAGGTAGAGTTTGGATGTTAAAAGACTATTCTAAGGCTCCACACAGCCAGCTCTTTCTTACATCTACTTGTAGTTTCACAAAATTATAGTTGAAAAGACATGTCAGTGATTAGCCTTGAACATATTTGTTAGCACAGGTGAGAGCAGCCATTTTTCTTTTAATACATGTGTCAACACCTTGCCTTGCACAGTGTGAACAGTCTCTTTAGGATGCAATTTTGTTGCACCTCTACTCTCACCTTTGCAATGTTCTCACTGCATGTTCATCATAGCATTGTACCCAGCAGTCTTGGCACAAAAATAGAGCCCTATTTGAAAAATTCAGTTTTTATATGAATACTATATTGTCTTAAAGGGTCACTCCACTAAATTAAGTTCAGTTTAGTCATGATGAGGAGTACTACTCAGCCTGTAAAAAAGAGTTGTATAATGTTTTCTGTGACTCTGGATGGAGCTTTCCAAAGATTGAAAATAAATAACCTAGATGATGTCATAGTGATGTCATCAGGGTTATCTTGGTTTGGGCTTGAGACACCAGTTTGTATTACAGAAAGCCTGTGTTTTTAAACAAGAGGTGCAGGGTTTGAAATAAGTGGGTGTTGAGAAGGTCTAATGACAGACCCTGCTACACTGCATTATGGGAAATGTAGGATCCAGTGTTTTGAAGCTCGAATCAGGACTAAAAGTCAGAAGATGTCAGCCTCTGCTGCTTTAGTTTTGACCCTTCTTTGTTCGATCTGTCTCTCATAAGTCCCCTAACCTTATGGAGGTGCAGTACTAAATTGCTGGAGACTCTTTTAAAGGATATCATGTAGAATTGAAATGAAGTGCAAAGATCACATGAGTGATCTGTAAGGGAGTTTTTCCTTGCCACTGTCGCGACAGCCACTGCTAATGCTTGCTCTTGATGGAATTACTGTAATTGTTGGGGTTTTGGAAATTATAGAGTGTGGTCTAGACCTACTCTATCTGTAAAGTGTCTCGAGATAACTTTTGTTATGATTTGATACTATAAATAAAATTGAATTGAATTGAAATTGAATTGAAAATTGAATTGAATTGAAATTGAAATTGAAATTGAAATTGAATTGAATTGAATGAGCAAATGTTTTAGTCCAGTTCACAGGAAGAGGAAGTCCTCAAGAAGGCCTTAGATGTGTACCATGGCAGCTCACTTGACACCAACTGGTGTATCCAATTGCTATTCAGGAGTACATGTAATGGGATCTTCCAATCAGTTAAAGCAATGCTTCATAGAGCAGCATTGGCTACCTGTAGCAGATAGGGCCAACACTCATCAAACATTTACAATTCAAAGTTAATGGCCTCTGATGTTAAAAGGTCCAAATGGTTTTCTAGATGGAAAAGGGGGAGAATCTGTAGTTATTAATTCAACACATTTAATCAAGATCGCTTTTGTTTAATTAAGACCAGAATGCATTGGGAAAGACTCAAGTTCCATGTCCCAGAACAACACTCTTCTAAACGCTAGCCTTTTGGATTCCTAAACTCAGTATAAGCCTGAACAAGTATTGGGTAAATTGACTGAGTATCCTATGCTACAGTCACAGTTAACACACGTGGAAGCTGCCCCGCTCAACCATCATGCTGGCTGTCTGATCAGTTGGCTTCTGAGCTGGGGGTTCAGTGCCTTGCTCGGGGGCACCTCAGGGTGGTCATTAACGCCCAGAACTCTTTGGATCACAAGTCATCAGTCTGCTCAAGACTGTTTACAGAACTGATCCATTTTAAAGTGCTCATGTTATGCTCCTTTTCAGGTTCATAATTGTATTTAGAGGTTGTACCAGAATAGGTTTGTGTGGTTTATTTTCAAAAAACACTATTTTTGTTGTACTACACATTGCTGCAGCTCCTTTTTTCACCCTGTGTGTTGAGCTCTCTGTTTTAGCTACCAAGTGAGGCATCACACTTCTGTTCCATCTTTCTTGGGAGTCGCACATGCGCAGTACCTAAGTCAGCACTACAAGCCAGTCAGAAGCATGAGGGTGTGCCTCGCTAGCAGCTAGGCGAGCATTATAACGTGTGTTACAAAGTGACGCACGTTTGTCACAGAAGTAAAGGCTGGACTACAATAGAGCTGTTTGGAGCAGTTTGTGAACAGTGTTTTCTCTGGAAGATGGTAAGTCCCTTTGGGGTGGAGTTTGGGCTTTTTCACTTTTCAAACCTATAACGTGCACAAAAAGATATATAACACAATAAAGGAAAGGGGAAAAGCCAAAAAGCGTAATATGAGCGCTTTAAGTCTTCATCCGAAGCCACCTGACTCCCACGGTTGAATATTTCACCACACACACACACACACACACACACACACACACGCACACACACACACGCACACACCCACACACACCCACACACACAAAATAACTGAATGGCTTGTTTTTAATCAACTTTCTTTTGCTTTTTATTGCTAATAGAAGCTTAATCACTGTTTAAACCTGGTGAATGTTCACATTGTTGTGCAGAGGGTCACTTCAAAGTTTTCAGCATTACAGAAATGCACATGGATGAGTGATGGATGGAGGGGAAAGAGAGGAGGCAGGTTGATATATGGATGGAGAGTAAAAACATGAAGAGCAGAGAGCAGTCACTATTTTTGACACCTTGGTCCTACCGTACACACGAGGGTGCTCAGATGAAACCATCCAAAACCACTCCAGTCCATCTGAAACCCACACAACTCCATGCACAGAGATGAACCGAGCAGGGAGAAAGAGTCATTGTTGGTTGAGGCTGTAGAGTGTGTGACAGGCTGTGATATTGCTCGGCCACACAGCGATGCACCAGAATTTGATAGTGAAGAGCCTTAATAAGGCATTTCTGGACGTGTCCCGTCCCTCTGGATAGAAGGAGCGTTAAAAAAGCAGTGACTTCACTTGGCTTATCATTTTCAGTTTTTTATTATTTCAAAATCCTTGAAATGATTGCCATTTATTTATGTGACAATCAGCAATCCAATAATACAAAAAACTGCTTTTAATCTATTCATTCATTTAGAGAGACTGTGGTTTATCAGCAACTCTTTTTACACAGTCAATTTTTGAAAGTATTTTCTGAGTATACTGTATATCTCCCATCTGCAATTAAAACATGTGCATGGTGTACAAATGTAGGATGAATTGGTTCGAAATCCAAAATTTCTTTGCAATGTCAGGCCTCATAAAAGGAATTAAGAATGAGAAGCAATATCACGAGACACTCAGCGGGCCTTAAACTATCAGACAAAACCAGCACACCGTGAGTAATCCGATTATTATCCGAAATATTGAATTTGTGAATGCCGTTTTTTAGTTTTAAAAATTAAAAATCAACTTCAGCATAATTTTTGTCCCTTCGTGGCCTTTCTCATTCGAGTGTCTCGCTCACGGCAACGTTTTAAATTACTGTAGATCAAGGAAATTTAAATCAGACTAAGAAAAAAAAAACCGCCAACAGTTTCACTGGCAGTGGATCCATCCCCAACTTCTATGTACAGTCTGAGAAAGCTAAACTTTAAACACCAGCACACACACGACGGCAATGGTGTGACAAACAGAAAGACACTCATACACATATCCTCTCAGTTACTCACACACACCAAATGTCTCGTTTGTTCCCACTTCAGCATTACACATGAATACGTTCTCTGCTCCCTATTTTAAAACGGGACTGTGTTAGCTGTTTGGAATACACTGGAATACATTTTGTCTGCTGTCTGGGTCATCACATGGCCTGACTCATTGGCAAAATAAGAGCTGAAATGAAATAAATAATGTCTGTTCATATGTTATCTTACGCGTAGTGAAATAATTAAAATACTATTGAAATGCAAGCTCTAGAGAAGAATTGTGTAAGAAGTGTAAGAATTTCTCCCATCTAGCGGTGAAATTGTATATGACAACCAACTGAATATTACTTTCTAGACCCCCTTTTAAAGTCCTACGGTGGCCGAACCCGCAATTAGCAACGACTTCGTCCGTGAGTGTTCCTTCCAGTGTAATAATAGTTTTACGTTATTTTGGTACCATTTCACTGCTAACATCAGCTATCAGGTTCCCAAACATATGCAAGTTAATGTTAGTAAAGTATCAGAGCTATCGTTCTTCTGTATATTGTACGAGATTAATAGTGTAAGGCAATGTTTACAGCGTAGGAGAGAAACAACAGAGGTTTGTGTCTTTAATACATTTCTCTGAGCAGTATGAACAATGTCAATGAAACCGAAATGAGCTCTTAGTATCTCCATCGTTTACACGCAGCTGTTAGCTGTAGCTAGTCTGTGTTACAACTGCCTGACGTGAGTTGTCTGCCCGGGAAATCAAGACACATATGATTACGTTTATGTTACAAGGTAGACGGTCCTTTTTCATCATTGACACGAGGAAAAGTATCCTAGATGTCGTTCTAGCGTTATGCACAACCATGCTGTAGTTTGCCAAGCAACTATAAAACTTAGAATTTACACAAATAGGCTGAATTACCTGTCGAGAAGAAAGCAGCCAACTTTGGCGTCCCTTTTAAAATCCTTGCTCCTCATGATCTCTTTCCATCTTTGGTCTTGTTGCTATGCCAGTCGCGTTGTCGTTTTAATTATCTTTTTAACTTCCTTGGCGTCTCCGTTACATGCCCTCGAGAATAGGCGCAATCCTCCATCTTCAACAGGCTTTCAAATCTGCCGGCAGTCGCAAGTAATCTTCTCCCCCTCCCTGGCATTCGTCAAAGTCAGTGCCACTGAGTGAGAAGCGCGAAAGGCGGAGGTATGTCCCTCTTTGGCTAATGTATTTTAAAGATGGAGGCACAACATGGCGGCCGTCATTCCAGCGAGTCGCTCGTATGTATTCTGAATGATTCTGAATGTCAGATTCTACGCGTACGAGAATACTTTGATTAGTTGGTGGAAGTAATTACACATGAATGAGCACATATTTGTGAAAGAACAAAGGTTTTTTTGCTAAGAATTAACTCAAAAAATTACACAATGGAGCTTTAACATTTTTCTTTCCCTAGCACAGACCATTTTTCTTCTTTAAATTAAAGCTGAAAGCAGCAGGTCTCCTTAGGCAAGCAACTGCAAAACTCCATCAGGAGAGAGGAGCGCTACAGTTAATACTAAACAGACCAGCGGTGGGAATATGCGGCGTAAGCGTCTGCTGAGATGTACATCATCTCTCTGTTGGTTTGCGTGTGTGTTTTGTTGTGTACTGTATAGTTAAGGGAGAGGCAGAGAGGTGGAGTGCTGTGCTATTACGCACACACCTACGCACAATGGAGACCCCCCAAGGCCCTTCAAGGCAGTAAGTAAATAATCTGGATCCCCAGGTATGTGTAAGAGATGTGTGTGTGTGTGTTTGTATTTTCCACCATGTGTGCCTTTTGTGCCACTGTGATGTCTCCGGAGTGGTTTGTGTGTGTGTGTGAAGACGTGCATTTGTGTACTGCAAGTGTCAGAGACAGATAAAAAAAAGAGGCGTGTGTGTGTGTGTGTGTGTGTGTGTGTGTGTGTGTGTACAAGTGTGCTACCTCGTACATATTTGATTGGAGGATTTGGACTTCTCTTTATAAACAAAGCTCCTTCAGTGTGCGCAGCACAGCCCATTTAAGCATGCATAGGTAAGCCAACGAAATCGCCTGATCAACATGCATACTGCATACACACTGGCCAGAGACACACACACACACACACACACACACACACACACACACACACACACAACACACACACACACACACACACACACACACACACACACACACACTCTCTCTCTCTCCTCTTTTCTTTACAGTACTCTCTTCTGTTTAATTCAGCTCAATTCAAGTCATTTCAATCCAGCTGAATTGTTTTATTTCCAGCTTTTTTTTTTCTCTCTTTTTCTCTCACTAAGTTTTATATCTGCTATTTCTTTCAACTCGTTTTATTCGAAGTCTTTTCAATTTAATATTTTTCATTCTTTGCTTCTATTTCCCCTCTCCTCTTTTCTTTCTGTTCGGCTCTATTGTGATATTTCCTCTCCTCTCCTCTGTCATCGCTTTCGTCTTCCACCACGCATGTAATATTCATACAAGGCCATTAAAGAAACACACACACACACACACCAAGCTGAAACAGAAAATCATGAAATAAGCAATGCTGAATACAAAACAATAATCCGCAGGAAAATCAGCAGGCGTCTCACACATCCCATTGCTGCCTGCTAAATGTCCACTCTCCCCCTGCCTTAACCATCCTCATCACCAGCAAGCCTCTTCGTTCTGTTTCATAATGGTTTCCTGTTTAAAGCGTTTCGTCTGTCGAAAAAGCAGACAGCAGGAGTTGACAAGGCAGCGGAAGAAGCTTCTTAGTCAACTCCCTTCAAATGAAGTGACACTTTGAACTTGGGGGCCCTGTAAGTGCGAGCGGCTTAATGTCAGACAATGTTGCTGTTGTGAGGGATGTGCAAGGGAGGAGAATCAAGAGACCAGACATCTATTGTCATTTAGTCACAGGGAGGAGACATGAGAAAGAGGTAATTAGTGAGAAGCGGTTTAAGAGACGGGGAGTGATGGCAGCAAGGGAGAATAATAAGGAAAAAGGGTGAGTAAGAGACAGAAAGGAAGAAAGTGAGAGGCAGACATGTGGAGTCAAAAGAAGGCTGATAGAGGAAATGAAAATGCAGGAAAAGAGGCAGGGAAATGACAGCAGCGGGAAAAGGAGTTCCAGGTTATTACAAGCTATTTTTTTAGTTTGGGCCGTCACTTC